>NC_091073.1:58745000-58747500 GCF_032405125.1 Capricornis sumatraensis | reverse complement strand
CTTTGACTGTGTCTCCTTTTTTCACTCTTGAAGAGTTTAATTGATAGACTACAGTTTTCACTGGGACACTCATTTTAAACCAGTTTGTTCCTTTTGGTAGGTGCATAATGTACTATATAATGTACTATATTTTTTAGATGTAATCAGACTTTTATTTGCCTTCTCACCAGAAAACGTCTGAGATAAACATCTCCCTCCCCTCCTCTATCACATCTAAATTGTGGTCTGTCAGAATATTTGCATGAATAAAAGTATGTATCTAGTGGAAAAGATTTCCTTAAGCTTAGCACTTAACTTGCAAAGGTATATATTTATATATGAAAGTTACCCATAGACTTAAATCTAATGCTGTTTTTACCTGCTTAAATATTGATAAAGTGGCATAATCTTTCAAAAATTTTATGTACTCAGTTAATCTCTATTCATCTTTGTCAGTGAATTCCTAAAGTAGCTTGCAGTAGCAAAGAAATGCAGTGTAACAGTAACAAAAGTGATAAAGGAGGAATAAAGGAAACGTGTAACTTAGAATGTTTTACTTAAAAGTGGAGAAATTCTACATATTCTAAACAAGGCCAGTGGAGCAGTCTACATGTAACATGTAGTTGACATTTGTTGTAGGAGAAATGAATTTTCTACTTAATAAAATATTTTTAATTTTTAGTAGCCCCAAATGTTTCATTTTGGATGAGTTTATGTAATGTGGATTTAGAAGTGATCGTGTTGGCTTATTTGCAATGTTAGAAATCCCTCAGAAGTGCACTTGTGCTTTCCTATAAATATAATTACAGTTTGTGTTTAGTACATATGGAAGTAGAATGCTCAGTCAGTTACCTTTCTCCCCCCTACATATTCATCCTTATATTTGTATTTTGCCAATTTTAGATGGCAGTGTCCTAGATAGTAAGTCAGAAAATGCTTAAAATTTTCAGAATGATACATAGGATTTTAGAATAACGTTGATTTGATGGTTATTTATGTCATAAACTTTTAAAAGTAAGAAAAACACTCACAAATCATTTTAAGAATTAAAAAAAGTTAATTTAACCATGGTAAAAGGGCTAATGAACTCTAAAGAATGCAAAGATGGAAAACTTGTTTAAGCCTTGCTTATACACCAAATCAGTCCGACTAGGAACAAGATATAGTTAATAGTTAATATAATTTGTATAAGTGAAACCTGACTGAAAACTTGAATTATGTTATTGCATTCATAAAACTTTTATTACCAAGTACATTTGTTATCAGTTGCACATAATGTACTTTTGTTTGCAGACAGAGATAATTTAAGTGAAAGGGTTGCATATGCTAAAAAGTGGTACGAAATGTGGCAAGCTTCTCATCACATGATAGACTTTATAGAAGGTATCTATGTATGTGTCGAACTGCCTATGTATATGTGATCTAGCTATCTACTTATCTGTCTGTTTATCTGGATTGGCAGCCCTTTTAAAAGTTAACTTCTCTTTATCTGTTCTTTCATTTCAGTTTGATTCCTTGTTATTTTGAGACAGTATGAGGCAAATGATTACTGGAACAAAAGGCTTTTTTGTACATAGATTTTCTTTTTCCCAAACTATTGTCTAACCATTTCTTTTTGTTTATCAAAGAACAATTAAGTAAACTGTCCATTAAATTTTTAAAAAGCTCAACACCCAGAGATGTTATGGGGAGGGAGGTGGGAGGGGGGTTCATGTTTGGGAACACATGTAAGAATTAAAGATTTTAAAATTAAAAAAAAATAATAAAATAAAAAAAAATTTAAAAAAAAAAAGCTCGACACCTATTGGATCAGTTAAATTTATAGCATACATTTCAGAAAGCCTTATTATGATATTTTCAAGTACAGTAATCTAAAGGTATGAGAGTATGTTCTAAAAAATTCAGGAACATTTTTTAAAATCACTTTTGAGCGCCTTTCTGTTATTTCGTGATTCTTTCCCTTCATGTTACAAAATGACATGTAATGAATCCATATTTCAAGATAGCAAAGGATAGAAAATATTCTTTCTTTAGTATGAAATATGAAGTGTAAGTGTTTCTCTTTTTTTTAAGAGAGAAAAGTTCACCCTGAATTTCTTTTTTTTCTTCTAAATTTGTTTTCATTGTTAATTTCTCCTTTCTTTATAACATAAAGTGCCAAACTCAAAAAGTTTGAACTGTGTTAAAAATGACTCAGTATATATTGTGAACCATGTCTATGATTCTTTTTTTCTCTTTTCAAAGACACATGTTGTTCTAAGAATTTGTTCAAAACCAGTGTTTATATAAATACTTGCTTTTATTTAGAGTAAAAATGAATTGTTTTTTCTAGGAGAGAAAGTGATTGCTTTTTCAAAGTTGCAAACTTGGCAAGTTGACAGGTTGTCTGATTACTGATTAGTATAAGAAATGTCATCAAAGAGTGTGATTGCCATCCAGTTGAGCAGATGGATACCTCAGGCTTCTGTGTAGGACTCCTTGTTCACCTCTTTTGCCAACCTTTAACTTTACCTGTCTCTCC
>NC_091073.1:58717500-58740000 GCF_032405125.1 Capricornis sumatraensis | reverse complement strand
GTCGCACAGACACGACTGAAGCGACTTAGCAGCAACAGCAGCAGCAGCAAACTGCTTTCAAGTGCTTTGTTAGATATTAAATGTGTATTTATTTGTTTTACGGAAGAAAATGTGTAAGAACAGCACAATTCAATGTATTAAATATATACTGGAGACCTGCAGGGAATTGGATTAGTGAGAAGGCTAACAACACTCTATTTAACATAAGTGAGCTGATAGGAGTTTCAGTGAACAACTGCTAAGAAAAAGATAGACATTCCCTAATCTTCACACTAAAATCCCTACATATAAAAGGGAGGCTTTATGTATTCCTACAGAGAATATTCCAAGTTATGCTTGGGGGACCTCCTCATACATCCTGGACCATATTGATCCTCCTTTCTCTAAAACGATGTTGCTATAATTGTGAATTATAGCTTTAAAAAGTTGTCAGTTGTATTCTTGTTTTTCTGATAAGAAAAACTTGGATGTACTTTAATAATTCAATAACACAATACCATACAAATATACAATTGTATGTATTCATTATTGTACTCAACTTTGGGGATATGGAAAGGGTTCTAAGTAAAAAATGAACACAGAATAGTAAATAAAATGGTTCTTTGTGGGCTAAAATTCTCAATACTGGTAAAATTCATATATCTATAAATGTAATGGAAAGCATATTCTAATTTCCATTAGGATTTTGTTGGAATAAGCTTTAATCCAAATGAACTTTAATTCAAATCATTTATGCTTGTTCCAGTGGAACTCACATTGTAGTAATATTCGCTATGCATTTTTCTGCCGCTATAGGAGACACTGAAGAAAATAAAAAATGATTAAGTATACAAAAAAATTATAATTAGATGAGTAACATGGAAACTTACATTACCACATGTCAAATAGATAGCCAATGGGATTTGCTGTATGGCTCAGAAAACTCAAACAGGGGCTCTGTATCAACCTAGAGGGGTGGGATGGGGTGGAAGATGGGAGGGGGGTTCAAAACAGAAGGAATGTATGTGTACCTATGGCTGATTCATGTTGAGGTTTGACAGAAAACAACAAAATTCTGTGAAGCAATTATCCTTCAATAAAAACATAAAAACAAAAAAAGAGCCTTTTAAATATTCAAGTTTTTGTTTTGTGCACATTAAGTTAAAAATACCAGGGTAGATGGTTTTCTCTTTATTTATCAAATTACTATCTCCATGGCTTAATTTCCCCAGAATTCCTCTTTCATTTGACTTTAGATACTCTAATTCACCTGATTGCATCACTCTGAAGAAATCAAGAGAGATAAAGTTTAAATTGTGAAAGAAAAACAAGGCAGTAAAAACATTTTTTCTGTGTCATTCCAAAGAGAACTGGAATAATCCAGCATGATTTTATTTGAGTAAAACCATTCAAACACTTAAAAAATGTTTAAAATGCTCATAAAAACAAAATGTAACATATAAAATATATTTGTTGAACTGCATTCTTTCAAATTAAGCATACAAATACCTTGTGAACAAGGAAATTCATTCATTATGATAAAACCATTCTAATAGTTTTTAAATGAAAACTTTCTCTTATTCCTGAGATTTTTTTTGATAGAATTATCTCCTTCATTTTTCTTGTTTGTTTTTTTTTTCCAGTTTTATTGAGATATAATTTATATACAGCACTGTATAAATTTAAGGTATGCAGCATAGTGATTTGACTTACATACATCATGAAAAGATTGACTTACAACCCTGAGTTAGTCCCTGATGTTACACAATTTCTCTACTATATAAAGCGATCGATCATCACTTACTTTTCTTCCATTTGTATCTCCATAAAATACATGAGAAATGAAACACACAGAATGGAAAATACTGAGGGAAAAGAAGTAAAACTGAAAACATTTGAGCAATCTTGGTTTGAGCAGAAAATGGATTTAAACAATTTTTTAATTGAAATATAGTAGACTTACACTGTTGTGATAGTTTAAAGCATTAACTGATTTATATATATATATATATACACACACAAAAATATATATAGAAAGAATATATACACCAATATTCTTTTTCAGATCCTTTTCTCACATAGATTATTAAAAAATATCGACTGTAGTTTGCTGTGCTATGTAGTAAGTCCTTGTTGGTTGTCTATTTTACGACTGAAGTGACTTAGCAGCAGCAGCAGCAATGTGTATGTATAACCCCAAACTCCTAATTTATCCTCCCTCCCCTATCCCCTTTGGTAACCATAAATTTGTTTTCTATGTCTGTGGGGTTATTTCTGTTTTATATATAAGTTCATTTGTGCCATTTTTCATTTGGATTCCACATATAAGTGATATCATATGATACTTGTCTTTCTCTGTCTGGTTTACTTCTCTTAGTATGATAATCTCTAGGTCCAAACAAAAGAGATGGAACTCATCATTGTGTTTTCAACTGTTTAGATAAATATATGGGAAGTGCCATTGTGGAGACTCATCAGCCAAACTCAGAAGGAATGTGTCAGATAAACCAGCTATACTAAAGGAACATGAGTTCATAGTACACTTTTGGAATTTCAAAGTTAAAGTGGGAGAAAGTAAAAAAGTAATTATAAAAGGAAAAAAGCTGAATCTTTGCCTCAGCTACTGGCTGTTTTGAACAAAAATGTTTTAATTTTTTTTTAACAGCTTCTCAATTAACTTTTCATGAGGGTTTTGGTTGGTTGATTAATTAGTTACAAATAATAACCATATGAAAACCAAGTAGGATTAATATGCAATAATAATAGTCTCATTGTATCTTTAAAAATATGCTATATTAGCAGTATTTATCCCCATGATTTAACACAGCTTGTTCAGTCTTCTTTTAAAGCTATGATTTTTTTCAACTGTATTAACATTTGTGCATGAGAATTAGACATTAGAAATCTATAATTTTGATAAAAAGATTCAGAGACATTTTTCTCTATGTTGCAAAATGATGCAATGTTATATTTTATCATTTTAAAGTAAGGCATTTTAAATACTGAGTATTTAAAGTCATCATGAACATTACTACAGTTACTACAATCCTGGATTTTAATGTGAAGTAGGCAATTAAATTATGATCTCTAAGTTTGTATATAGAGTAACTGTTGGTATACAGAAGTCAAATAAGAAAGGATGGATTTGTAATCCATCTTGAATAAACTACTGATTGTAAAAGTATTTAATGCACAGTGTACTGTAAATATCAACTAATAATTATTTACTGACATATCTTCATGACATGGTATTAAAAGACGCTTACTCCTTGGAAGGAAAGTTATGACCAACCTAGATAGCATATTCAAAAGCAGAGACATTACTTTGCCAACAAAGGTCCGTCTAGTCAACGCTATGGTTTTTCCAGTGGTCATGTATGGATGTGAGCGTTGGACTGTGAAGAAAGCTGAGTGCTGAAGAACTGATGCTTTTGAACTGTGGTGGTGTTGGAGAAGTCTCTTGAGAGTCCCTTGGACTGCAAGGAGATCCAGCCAGTCCATCCTAAAGGAAATCAGTCCTGGGTGTTCATTGGAAGGACTGATGCTAAAGCTGAAACTCCAAATACTTTGACCACCTCATGCAAAGAGTTGACTCATTGGAAAAGAGAGGGCAGGAGGAGAAGGGGACAACAGAGGATGATATGGCTGGATGGCATCACAGACTCGATGGACGTGAGTCTGAGTGAACTCCGGGAGTTGGTGATGGACAGGGAGGCCTGGCATGCTGCAATTCATGGGGTCGCAAAGAGTTGGACACGACTGAGCAACTGATCTGACTGACTGACTGACTGACCCTTGTTTACTATGGTACTTAAATAGGATTAAAAAATTAAAAGGTTAAAAAAATATGAAATTATAGTGACATGCACTTTAAACTTTGATATATATTTATGACATAAGATAGAAGTCAGTGTATCCCAATACACAGCATATATTCACAAATTTAGTATTACTCCAGGCACTTACATATATATACACATACATACCCTGGAGAAGGAAATGGCAATCCACTCCAATATTCTTGCCTGGGAAATCCCATGGACAGAGTAGCCTAGTGGGCTACAATCCAGGAGGGTGCAAAGAGTTGGACATGACTGAGCAACCAAACAAAAACACATACATATATGTGTACGTATGTGTGTGTATACACATACACACATATACATATATGTTTCATTCCAACTTTAAAAAAATTTTTGAATTTATAATAGCTGTCTAAAATAAACATTTTCATTACCAACCTGAGAGACCAAACAGGGAATTCTGGATAAAAACCAGTACAATTTTGAACTAACAAAATCTATTTGTCGAACTAGATGAGCTTGGAATCAGAGAACTGTTGAACAATTAAAAATATATATATATTTTGAAATAAAGTACAATAATGTCCTTTATGTTGAGTTAGGACTCTGCTGAAGTTCTTCTTTGGCGTCAGTGTTCAGTCAAAGTCAGCTATGTGGCTTTGACTTCATGTTCTGCTTGTGAAACTCTAAATAGCCAAATTCCTACTTCAACACCACTCTGGTATCCTTAATATTTTGCTTAATCTGTGATAATAGGCTTACATAGAACATATATATAATAAGGGTAATAGTACTAGCATTATGAACAATGTAAGTCATGAAGAATTATTGTTACCATCTTTGTATTCCCTTTCACATACCAATAAACCTTCTATTTGTACCTTAAGGAAATCTTCTTTGGAATTTTACATCCTGGAAACTCCATCAGTGAGATAAAGTTTGAATGAAAATTTATTGTTGTGGTACTAAAACTTTGCAAGTTACCTGTGAATGGTGTTATGCATTAAAAACTAACTGAGGGTGACCTGCCTGGTGGCTCATTGGTAGAGAATCTGCCTGCTAATGCAGGAGACAAAGGTTCAACCCCTGATCTGGGAAGATCCTACGCACTGAAGAGCTACTAAGCCCATGCACCGCAACTCGTGAGCCTGTGCTCTAGAGAACAGGAGCCGCAACTAATGAGCCCACGTGCTGCAACTACTGAAGCTCGCACCCTGCAGGCTGAGCTCTGCAGTGAGAAGCCACTGCGCTGAGAGGCCAGCATAGAGCAGCTAGAGAGTAGCCCCCATTTTCTGCAACTAGAAAAAGCCAATGTAGCAACAAAGACCAAGCACAGCCAAAAATAAATTATTTTAAGTTTAAAAAAATTGACTCAAAAAATAATAAAATGGGATTTTAAAAAAGCTAACAGGGATAAATAAATACATGGGGAAATATTAAAAATATATTGAGTTAGTTTTTGAGAAATTTTAAATGATATAGGAAGATAGAGACTAAATTGAATTTAATGTTTAGGTTATATGTCTTTAAGAAAGTTCTGTTTGTCAATTCTTTATGAGTTGTGGGAAAACTTTAAAGGAGAATATCAACTTTGTCACTTTAAGATATCATAAGAAAAATGAGAAATCATTGTTTTGGTAAGAGAATATCAAACTGTGAACATTTAATAGATAAATCATAGCAGGAACATTTTTTATGTCAGATGTATTCCTGTATCCTAGAAATTCCTTTCCTTGGTTGACATACTTGCCTTTGGTCTCAGTTTCAGCAAAAAAAAACTAGTTTTACTCCCTGTAATTCAGCGTTTGAACAAAATGTTTATTTGGTACACCTCTCATTGAAAATAGATTTTAAACATGGGCATTTTGCATACAGGTTATAGTAAGCCCCTAGTTAAATACAGATCAATAAGATGTTAGGTTTGGCAAATTATAAATCAACACATGGTTCTCTGAGGGACAGCTCAGCAACTGAAATAATTGTTGCCACTGGACAGGAGTTCTGGGGACCCAGAGGTCAGGACTAGTTTGGAAATTTAAGTTTGCAAGGCATACCCTTCTCTGCAATTCAGTTATCTTGTCCATGTGTGTATATTGGTTTTTCAAATTGTAAAATTTAAGATGAAAAGTAAAAATTAATATTTCAATAATTCCTTATTTAATATCAGATTGGTTCAATATAACATATGAATAATACAATACAAAAATATACTTTTATTATTTTTAGTTTTGAGTAACCCTAAAAATAAGCAGACCATTTTTAAATTAATTAATTCAAGTAGACTGACTTTACATAATGCCATATTAAAATTACTTATATAGTAAAAAAATTATTACTGAATATAGAAAATAAAAGGACATGGAAATAATTATTTTTATTATTGAGTGTCAGAGAGCTGCTCATGTATTAATAATTTTTACCAGTATGTGAAACCACTGGAACTTTTGAATTGTGTGTGCCTGAAGGATGTATAATCTAGATGTGAATCTAGATATGAATTACCAAATTTTCATTAATTCTTAGCACAGTGCTTGGCACCTAGTAGTTACTTTACAAACTCTGACTCTAGAAACAAAGAATTACTTGATTTATCTGTGGTGTTATATGGAATTCGATTAGGAATTACTGTTTTTCTTTCAACTCCTGAAAGAAGAAACCTTTTAATGCTTGTCTGTAGTACTGGCAGTGAATAGCAACAAACCCAAGTCACCATACAAAAGGAAATAGGGTTTCTCAATTTTTTGGTGGGCATTAAATTTTTTAATTACATAACTTTAAAACTTTGGTATATACTATTGGTATATACTATTGTATGTATCACATGGACCACAGCCTAGTCTAACTCAGTGAAAACATGAGCCATGCCACGGAGAGCCATCCAAGACGATGGGGCATGGTGGAGAGTTCTGACAAAACGTGGTCCACTGGAGAAGGGAATGGCAAACCACTTCAGTATTCTTGCCTTGAGAACCCAATGAACAGTATGAAAAGGCAAAAAGACAGGACACTGAAAGATGAACTCCCCAGGTCAGTAGGAGCACAATATGCTACTGGAGATCAGTGGAAACAAACTCCAGAAAGAATGAAGAGACAGAGCCAAAGCAAAAACAACACCCAGTTGTGGATGTGACTGGTGTTGGAAGTAAAGTCCAGTGCTGTAGAGAGCAATCATGCATGGGAACCTGGAATGTTAGGTCTATGAGTCAAGGCAAATTGGAAGTGGCCAAAAAGGAGATGGCAAGAGTGAACGTCAACATTTTAGGAATCAGCAAACTAAAATGGACTGGAATGGGTGATTTTAACTCAGATGACCATTATATCTACTATGGTGGGCAAGAAACCCTTAGAAAAATAGAGTTGACATCATGGTCAACAAAAGAGTCTGAAACAAAAGAGTTCTGGATGCAATCTCAAAAACGACAGAATAATCTCTGTTCATTTCCAAGGCAAACCATTCTCTATCACAATAATCAAAGTCTTATCTCCCTACCAGTGATGCTGAAAAAGCTGAAGTTGAATGATTCTATGAAGACCTACAAGACCTTCTAGAACTAACACCCCAAAATGATGTCCTTTTTATTATAGGAGACTGGAATGCAAAAGTAGGAAGTCAAGAAACACCAGGAGTAACAGGCAAATTTCACCTTGGAGTACGGAATGAAACAGGGCAAAAGCTAATAGAGTTTTGTGAAGAGAACACACTGGTCAGAACAAACACCTTCTTCCAACAGCACAGAGAAGACTCTACACATGGACATCACCAGATGGTCAACACTGAAATCAGGCTAATTGTATTCTTTGCAGCCAAAGATGGAGAAGCTCTATACTGTCAGGAAGAACAAGACCAGGAGCTGACTGTGGCTCAGATCATGATCTCCTTATTGCCAAATTCAGACTTAATTGAAGAAAGTAGGGAAAACCGCTAGACCATTCAGGTATGACCTAAATCAAATCCCTTACGATAATACAGTGGAAGTGAGAAATAGATTCAAGGGATTAGATCTGATAGACAGAGTACCTTAAGAACTATGGTCGGAGGTTTATGACATTGTACAGGAGGCAGGGATCAAGACCATCCTCAAGGAAAAGAAATGCAAAAAGACAAAATGCTTGTCAGAGGAGGCTTTACAAATAGCTTTAAAAGAAGAGAAGCAAAAGGCAAAGGAGAAAAGGAAAGATATACCCATTTGAATGCAGAGTACCAAAGAATAGCAAGAAGAGATAAGAAAGCCTTCTTCAGTGATCAATGCAAACAAAAAGAGGAAAATAATAGAATGGAAAAGACCAGAGATCTCTTCAGGAAAAGTAGAGATACCAAGGGAACATTTCACGCAAAGATGGGCACAATAAAGGACAGAAATGTTATGGACCTAACAGAAGACTGCAAGGAGATCCAACCAGTCCATACTAAAGGAGATCAGTCCTGGGTGTTCATTGGAAGGACTGACGCTGAAAATCAATACTTTGGCCACCTCATGCAAAGAGTTGACTCATTGGAAAAGACCCCGATGCTGGGAGGGATTGGGGGCAGGAGGAGAAGGGGACAACAGAGGATGATATGGCTGGATGGCATCACTGACTTGATGGACATGAGTTTGGGTAAACTCCGGGGTTGGTGATGGACAGGGAGGCCTAGCGTGCTGCGATTCACGGGGTCGCCAAGAGTCGAACATGACTGAGCGACTGAACTGAACTGAACTGAACAGAAGCAGAAGATATTAAGAAGAGGTGTCAAGAATACACAGAAGAACTATACAAAAAAGATCTTCAAGACCCAGATAATCACAATGGTGTGATCACTCACCTAGAGCCAGACATCTTGCAATGCGAAGTCAAGTGGGCCTTAGGAAGCATCACTATGAACAAAGCTAGTGGAGTGACAGAATTCCAGTTAAGCTATTTCAAATCCTGAAAGATGATGCTGTGAATGTGCTACATTCAATATGCTAGCAAATTTGGAAAGCTCAGCAGTGGCCACAGGACTGGAAAAAGGTCAGTTTTCATTTCAATCCCAAAGAAAGACAATGCCAAAGAATGTTCAAACTACCGCATAATTGTACTCGTCTCACACGCTAGTAAAATAACGCTCAAAATTCTCCAAGCCAGGCTTCAGCAATATGTGAACTGTGAACTTCCAGATGTTCAAGCTGGATTTTAAAAAAGGCAGAGGAACCAGAGATCAAATTGCCAACATATGTTGGATCACTGAAAAAGCAAGAGAGTTCCAGAAAAACATCTACTTCTGTTTTAAGGCTATGCCAAAGCCTTTGACTGCGTGGATCACAACAAACTCTGGAAAATTCTGAGAGAGATGGGAATACCAGACCACCTGACCTGCCTCTTCAGAAATCTATATGCAGGTCAGGAAGCAACAGTTAGAACTGGACATGGAACAAGAGACTAGTTCCATAGAGGGAAAGGATTACATCAAGGCTGTATATTGTCACCCTGCTTATTTAACTTCTATGCAGAGTACATCATGAAAAATGCTGGGCTGGAAGAAGCACAAGCTGGAATCAAGATTGCTGGGAGAAATATCAATAACCTCAGATATGCAGATGACACAACCCTTATGGTAGAAAGTGAAGAAGATCTAAAGAGTCTCTTGATGAAAGTGAAAGAGGAGAGTGAAAAAGTTAGCTTAAAGCTCAACATTCAGAAAACTAAGATCATGGCATCTGGTCCCATCACTTCATGGCAAATAGATGGGGAAACAGTGGAAACAGTGAGAGACTTTATTTTGCGGGGCTCCAAATTCACTGCAGATGATGACTGCAGTCATGAAATTAAAAGATGCTTACTCCTTGGAAGGAAAGTTATGACCAACCTAGACAGCATATGAAAAAGCAGAGACATTACTTTGCCAACAAAATTCTGTCTAGTCAAAGCTATGGCCAGTAGTCATGTATGGATGTGAGAGCTGGATATAAAGAATGCTGAGCACCAAAGAATGGGTGCTTTTGAACTGTGTGTTGGAGAAGATTCCTGAGAGTCCCTTGGACTGCAAGTCGATCCAACCAGTCCATCCTAAAGGAAGTCAGTCCTGAATATTCATTGGAAGGACTGATGCTGAAGATGAAGCTCCAATACTTTGGCTACTGATATGAAGTACTGACTCATTGGAAAAGACCCTGATGCTGGGAAGGATTTAAGGTGGGAGGAGAAGGGACGACAGAGGGTGAGATTGTTGGGTGGCATCACAGACTCAATGGACGTGAGTTTGTGTAAACTCCAGGAGCTGGTGATGGAGAGGGAGACCTGGTGTTCTGTAGTCCATGGGGTCGCAGACATCAGCGACGACTGAGCGACTGGTCTAAACTGATTGCATGTATACATCCTTGAAACACTGTTTTAAGGGAAAGTGAATCATCTTCACTTAAGATTTTTAGTTGATTATTATTCTATGATGCTCTAGTCCACTGATTCCCAGATCCCAGATTGTGCTTGCCAGTACACCAGTTTTCTGATCAATTGAACAGATCTTTTAATTTAGCTTCATTGAATTTTCCCTTGTTGCAGGCACTTGTATAGGCTCTGGGCATAAATCTCTGACAATAACCGATAGTAAACCCTGCCATTATAAAACTTACCTTTGAATGAAGAAGACAGACAACAAATAAAGTATATAGTGGTAACTGCTAAGGAGAAAAATGAAAAAGCAAGGATAAGAGAAACTTAAGCAACCATATGAAATGGGTGAAGTTGAACTTATAGACAAGATAGCCAGGGAAGTAGTCCTAGGAAGGGGCTATGTGAGTTGTGACCTTGGAAATGTGAGGGTGCTCTTGAACAAATTAATTAATTTTCCTGCACTTCAGTGTCCTCATCTCTAAAATGAAAGTAACGATGATAGTAGTTGGGCATTACATCAGTTATCATGTATGAAGGCTTTGCAAAATTGATTGACATATGAGTAGCACTATATATATCTGTTAAATAAATCAGACAAAGAAACCTGCCAGAGGAGTGAGTTGGAGCCAGAGGAGCTATATAAACAGGAGCTTAGTTCTGAACACTTAAGACTGGAGAATCTGTTAGTGTTACAGTGAGATGTCAAATAAGCAGCCTGCAATTCAAGGAAGGGATCTGGGCTAGAGATCACTTGAATCCTAAGCCTTAGTATTTGATACTGAAATAAATTTGTGTAACTATAAAAATAATTCATTGAGTTATTTTTTCCTTACATATTTGAAAAACACTGAGTTAAAGAAAGAGATCTAAGATGTCTCTGTTACTAAACATCTCAGAACTGTTTTCCTTGCCAACATAAGCCATGGGTCTCCTAAATCGAGGTAACAGATCTGAGATCTCTGAGACTAACAGCATTTAGGAGTACTGTTCCATAGAATACAATGCTGAATTTGTTATAATAGTGCCTGAAAAAGTGAATTAATTCTTGCAAATCATCAAAACATAAAAAAAAACTCATGAAACTTCAAAATGGCACAAAATTGATCAGCTAGTTGTTTCATATTTTAAAACAGTTTTATATCCATAGAAAAAAACTAAGCAAGTTGATGTGAAAACGTTGTCTCATGAGCAGTGTGTTAATTTACTTTTAAAAATGCCACACACACACACACCCCGCCGATTATCTGCAATTGGAGTAATCTATGGAGCTTCAAAAACTACTGATGCTTGTGTTCTGACTTCAGAAATTATGATTTAATTTTGTGGGGCTGTGGTCAGAGCACTGGAAATTTTAAAGGATCCCCAAGAGATTTGAATATGTAAACTCTTTGGGAAGCCATTCTTGCTAACAGAAATCCCTTTGTGATATTATTTTTCTCTGTCCATAATCTGTAATATTTAAACATTAAATATTTGAAATATAAATATTTAATATTGTTAAAATATAGTATTCTGTTAATAAGGAACATTATTTGGACTGATTTATCAAATGTTTACGTGCCTTCTGTTTATTATCCTATCATTGTGATACCATGGTAGTAGCACTAATTTTCAATGCAAATGAATAGTATAATGGAATTCTACTTTAAGGTAAGTGGATATGTAGGTTACCAAAGTTATTTATAAAATCTCAAAGCTAAATTATTATTAACATCTTAACTATAGTCTCAGAAATATATGTCTTTAGCCAAAATATAAAATATTACTAGCCACTTGATCTGGTAAAATCAAATGGTACCATTTATAATTCTTTAGACTTTTGCCTTACCAGAAAGCAATACTCATAAATATTAGGCTGGCCAAAAAGTTCATTCAGGTTCTTCCAGGAGATGTTATGGAAAAACCCTAACAAATTTTTTTAGGGTTTTTGGCCAACCCACAATATAATGCCTTTTAACAGAACATTTACGTATGACGGTAACCAAGATGTCTTTCAGAACTGTATGAACCTGTTTTAATCAATTAAATCAACAACTATTGAGCACATACTAGGCAATGTTTTAGGAACTGAGTGTCTCCCAGTAAAGTAAGAAATCATTGCTCCTAGTAAATAGTGGACAGAGACTGTAAAACAAATAATAAAGTTTAGGGTTGGTAAATACTCTAAAGAAAAAGAAAGAAGATAGGTTGTGATAACGGAGAAGGCAATGACACCCCACTCCAGTACTCTTGCCTGGAGAATCCCGTGGACAGAGGAGCCTGGCAGGCTGCAGTCCATGGGGTCGCTAAGAGTCGGACATGACTGAGCAACTTCACTTTCACTTTTCACTTTCATGCATTGGAGAAGGAAATGGCAACCCACTCCAGTGTTCTTGCCTGGAGAATCCCAGGGATGGGGGAGCCTGGTGGGCTGCCGTCTGTGGGGTCGCACAGAGTCAGACAGGACTGAAGAGACTTAGCAGCAGCAGCAGGTTGTGATAAAAGGCAGATAGGGAGGGGCAGTGGTTGATAGTGTGTTGAAAAACCTCTCATAGGAAGTGACCTTTGAGCCACCTAAATGAAGGGAGGGAGGAAGCTGTGAGAAGATTTGCAACCAGAGAGTGGCCTAGGTTGTGGGAATAGCTGGATCAAAAGCTTGAAAGGGAGCAAATATTTGATGCATTTGAGAAATAGCAGAAGGCCCATGTAATGGAATGAAATGGAGAGAGACAGTGATGGATGAGGTCAGAGACATAGATAACAATCAGATAATATACTGAAAATACAACTACCATGTAACCCAGCAGTCCCATTACTGGAAATATACCTAGAAAAACCATAATTCAGAAAAATACATGCACCCCAGTGTTCATTGCAGCATTATTTAAAATAGCTAGGACATGGAAGCAACCTAAATATTCAACTACAGAAGAAAGGATAAAGATGTGGTATATATGTACAAAGGAATATTACTCGGCCATAAAAAGGAATGAAATTGGGTCATTTGTGGACATGTGCATGGACCTAGAGACTATCATACAGAGTGAAATTAAGTCGAAAAGAGAAAAGCAAATATCATATATTAACACAATATGTGGAATCTAGAAAAATGCTATAGATTATCTTCTATAGATTATCTTATTTGTGAAAGAGAAATTGAGACACAGACATAGAGAACAAATTATGAACACCAAGTAGGGAAAAGGAGATAGTGGGATGAATTGGGAGATTGGTATCGACATATATACACCATTGAAACAATGTATAAAATAGATAACTAGTGAAACATACTGTTTAGCTCAGTTCAGTTCAGTCACTCAGTCATGTCTGACTCTTTGCAACCCCATGAATCGCAGCACACCAGGCCTCCCTGTCCATCACCAATTCCCGGAGTTCACTCAGACTCACGTCCATCCAGTCAGTGATGCCATCCAGCCACCTCATCCTCTGTCGTCCCCTTCTCCTCCTGCCCCCAATCCCTCCCAGCATCAGTCTTTTCCAATGAGTCAACTCTTCACATGAGGTGGCCAAAGTACTGGAGCTTCAGCTTTAGCATCATTCCCTCCAAAGAAATCCCAGGGTTGATGTCCTTCAGAATGGACTGGTTGGATCTCCTTGCAGTCCTAGGGACTCTCAAGAGTCTTCTCCAACACCACAGTTCAAAAGCATCAATTCTTTGGCACTCAGCCTTCTTCACAGTCCAACTCTCATATCCATACGTGACCACTGGAAAAACCATAGCCTTGATTAGATGGACCTTTGTTGGCAAAGTAATGTCTCTGGTTTTGAATATACTATCTAGGTTGGTCATAACTTTTCTTCCAAGGAGTAAGTGTCTTTTAATTTCATGGCTGCAATCACCATCTGCAGTGATTTTGGAGCCCCCAAAAATAAAGTCTGCTACTGTTTCCACTGTTTCCCCATCTATTTCCCATGAAGTGATGGGACCAGATGCCATGATCTTCATTTTCTGAATGTTGAGCTTTAAGCCAACTTTTTCACTCTCCTCTTTTACTTTCATCAAGAGGCTTTTTAGTTCCTCTTCACTTTCTGCCATAAGGGTGGTGTCATCTGCATATCTGAGGTGATTGATATTTCTCCCAGCAATCTTGATTCCAGCTTGTGCTTCTTCCAGCCCAGCATTTTTCATGATGTACTCTGCATAGAAGTTAAATAAGCAGGGTGACAATATACAGCCTTGACGTACTCCTTTTCCTATTTGGAACCAGTCTGTTGTTCCATGTCCAGTTCTAACTGTTGCTTCCTGATCTGCATACAGATTTCTGAAGAGGCAGGTCAGGTGGTCTGGTATTCCCATCTCTTGAAGAATTTTCCACAGTTTATTGTGATCCCCACAGTCAAAGGCTTTGGCATAGTCAATAAAGCAGAAATAGATGTTTTTCTGGAACTCTCTTGCTTTTTCAATGATCCAGCAGATGTTGGCAATTTGATCTCTGATTCCTCTGCCTTTTCTAAAACTAGCTTGAACATTTGGAAGATTACAGTTCACATATTGCTGAAGCCTGGCTTGGAGAATTTTAAGCATTACTTTACTAGCACGTGAGATGAGTACAATTGTGCGGTAGTTTGAGCATTCTTGGCATTGCCTTTCTTTGGGATTGGAATGAAAACTGACCTTTTTCAGTCCTGTGGCCACTGCTGAGTTTTCCAAATTTGCTGGCATATTGAGTGCAGCACTTTCACAGCATCATCTTTCAGGATTTGAAATAGCTCAACTGGAATTCCATCACCTCCACTAGCTTTGTTTCTGGTGATGCTTTCCAAGGTCCATTAGACTTCACATTCCAGGATGTCTGTCTCTAGGTGAGTGATCACACCATTGTGATTATCTGGGTCTTGAAGATCTTTTTTGTATAGTTCTTCTGTGTATTCTTGCCACCTCTTCCTCATATCTTCTGCTTCTGTTAGGCCCATACCATTTCTGTCCTTTATCGAGCCCATCTTTGCATCAAATGTTCCCTTGGTATCTCTAATTTTCTTGAAGAGATCTCTAGTCTTTCCCATTCTGTTGTTTTCCTCTATTTCTTTGCATTGATTGCTGAGGAAGGCTTTCTTATCTCTCCTTGCTATTCTTTGGAACTCTGCATTCAGATGCTTGCGTCTTTCCTTTTCTCCTTTGCTTTTTGCTTCTCTTCTTTTCACAGCTATTTTTAAGGCCTCCCCAGACAGCCATTTTGCTTTTTTGCATTTATTTTCCATGGGGATGGTCTTGATCCCTGTCTCCTGTACAATGTCACAAACCTCATTCCATAGTTCATTAGGCACTCTATCTATCAGATCTAGGCCCTTAAAATCTATTTCTCCCTTCCACTCATAAGGGATTTTATTTAGGTCATACCTAACTGGTCTAGTGGTTTTCCCTACTTTCTGCAATTTAAGTCTGAATTTGGTAATAAGGAGTTCATGATCTGAACCACAGTCAGCTCCTGGTCTTGTTTTTGCCTACTGTATAGAGCTTCTCCATCTTTGGCTGCAAAGAATATAATCAATCTGGTTTTGGTGTTGACCATCTGGTGATGTCCATGTGTAGAGTCTTCTCTTGTGTTGTTGGACAGGGAACCTTATTCAGTACTCTGTGGTGACCTAAACAGGAAGGAAATTCAAAAAGAAGGGATAAATGTGTATGTATAATTGATTCACTTTGCCTTACAATAAAAACTAATATAACATTGTAAACTAACCATAGTCCAATAAAAAATGAAAAAAAAGAAAAGAAAAACCTTTTACTCATAAATTTAAAACTGCTTTTAATTATAAGGAGAATACATGTAACATAAAAATAAAAAATAAGTGCCAGCTCCTCATAGGCTGCAGTAAGTTTTTTTTTTTTTCCTCTCTCTTCTAAGTGTTCTCAGAAGCCATTAGAGGCTTTGCTGGGGAAGTGTCATGGTTTAATTTACTTTTAGAGAGATAACTTTGGGCTGATAGATGAAAAGTAAATTATCCAAAGGCAAGGTGAAAACAGGAAGACAGTCAGGAAGCTATAGCAATGTCTAGGCAAGAAGTGACAGTGGAGCCGAGAGGCAGCAGACAGGATGGGGATAGTTCTGAAACAGAGGATGTGTTGATGTTCTGCAGAAAAGGATTTGCTCATGGAGTTTTGCTGTTAAGACACCTAAACACATGCAGCAAGGTAACAAAAAGCCACAGTCATAAGTTTCAGAATCTTAGATTAAAGCTAGAATTAAATTATCTGTTAATGATCTTTATACACAAACTATTTCCGTTGTAACAGAAATACCTTTCTTTATTAACCCATCTTCTTTTTATAGAAAAAAATAACTTTTAATAACTTTGAGAATCTGAGCTATCCTGTCATTTCTTTAGTCTCAGGATATGTCTTAAAATCTTGAGGAGCCAGAATCACCAAAATGACAGCTTTTGGTAAAACTGTCTGTTTGAAATTGTGGTAAGCATAGCAACCTAAGGTTTCTCTTTTTGTGTCTCATAAATCAGTTAAATTTGCATAATATGAACCAGACAGTTGTTTAAAATGAGTATTTGATTTATTCTGTCAATCATAAAATGGAGGAGAAATTTGGATATTATATGCTTAATTGATCCATTTAAGTAAACATATTGGCTTATTTAGGACCTGAAAATGAAATTCAGTTATTTCTTTTGCCTCTCTGAGAAAGATTAAAAACCTCGATAATTGTCAAATGTATTTTTCTTTTGAGTGTTCACTGTTTTCCCCTGACATTTGTGTTTTCCCTCCTTACTTCTTTTTTTTTTCATTTCTTTTTATATGTGTTATTTCCAAGTGTCTTTGTCTTTTAGTTCCTCACTGATACTAGCATTAAATAAAGGTCCAATAATTTTAATTTTAATACTGTTGAAAGTCTAATACTTTAATTTTCAAATGGAACTTGCTGTGTTTTTTCAACTGATCCTTGATATTAGCCCCAATACTATTATTTCTAGTACTGTTCTTGAATTGGTAGTCTTTAACAGATAAATGATTATTGAAGAGAAAAAATGTAGTGCTGATGACAAAGCTGATTTTTCATCATATATTAATAATTCTGGTAACATCACTTTTGTTGTCTGCATTAATCCAGTAATAATACTAAGGTCATTATATGAACTTTGTTGTATTAGTGGGGCTTCCTTTCATTTTATAGCTGGCTTAAGTCCTGCCGAAATTCAACAGTTATGGAAAGAAGTGACTGGAGTTCACAGTATGGAAGACAATGGCATTAAGCATGGAGGGCTAGACCTCACTACTAACAATTCCTCCTCGACTACCTCCTCCACCACTTCCAAAGCATCACCACCAATAACCCATCATACCATAGTGAATGGACAGTCTTCAGTTCTAAATGCAAGGCGAGACAGGTAAATTTCATGACATATATTTTGTTACTTATCACCAAATTTTACTTTTACTATTTGTAACACTAAAAATAATGATTTGTACTTAACAGAGACAGAATGTGTAGGACACAAATTAAATAGGTAGAAACTTTAAAACTGTCTTATATATTATTTCATCAGAAAAAAAAAAACAGCTCAAATACCAGCAGTTTGATGGATAGAATGGGCAATTTCCTGAAGAGAGTTATTTTATAATAAGTGCATGTAGAATTATTGTGTCAATATATTTTTATGGCTAGGATGCAACGATTAACCTGATTGCTGAAATGAGAATCTTCTTACCATTTTAAAACTTAAGAATGAGTTTCAAATCATTAAAGATGAATATATATATGTATATATACATACATAGATAAATATCCCCCTTAATATATGTTACAACGATGTGCTTAGAAATCAGAGATAGATATACATAAGCATATAAACACAGGTATCATAAACCAGAAAAAAGAAGATCTGGTTTGTCTTTTTTTTTTTTTGTGTGGCATGATGAAATTATAAATATATAATTAAAATGAATTTATAGTAATACCCTGGATAAATTTGCATCAAAATTCATAAAAAATTTGGTTTCAGTTACCGATACTAGTATATTATATTAGATCATTTTTTTCAATTTAGTGTTTTTGGTTGTATAAAAAGTACCTTTGTAAAAGGGTCACCCATATACTTTTTATCCATTTAACTATTTATGCAGGCATATGGTAACCTAATCAGATCCTTTAATGTGATTTACATAAAACATATAAGGTAAAATATTGCTCAGTGAAAAATACCTTTTAAAAGATGGAACATAAGTACAGGATTTCTTTACAGAGTGGCTTAATCCCATATGATGTAGAGTTATAAAATTCATATTTCAGT
Organism: Capricornis sumatraensis; assembly: GCF_032405125.1. Lineage (NCBI taxonomy): Eukaryota > Metazoa > Chordata > Mammalia > Artiodactyla > Bovidae > Capricornis > Capricornis sumatraensis. Next base: position 58,721,626 of record NC_091073.1, on the reverse strand, counting down.
GTAGTGGTCTGACAGTGTTCTGTAATGTGAATACCTGCCTGTCTGCAATAAACTCTGTTCTCATAAACAAGTATTTTTTCAAAGAAATATGCATTTATACAGTACACTTTAAAATAGAATGCTATAATTTGGTGATGTTTTTGGTCTTTCTTGGAGTATCATGAAAATTTTTTTTGTTAGATTTCATTATTATAAAATGATGTGCTTTTGAATGCTTTCATGCTGTTGCTTTAATTGAGTGTAATTTGATGATTACATACTTCAGAAGTTGGTTGATGTCTCTAGGATCTTTCTGATACAATACTCACTTATCAAAAGTCTTGGATAATTGTAAAAGAGATAGCTAATGAATACCATTCCAAAGTAGAATTTTTTGATCAACTGTAACTAGCAGAAATATATATGATTCACACATAAATATTAAACAATGTAAATGATTCTGAAGGCCCATATTATCTCTAAAAAGAGCATTTCAAAAATCTTGTGGTGATTTTCCTATTACTTTCTTAAAAACACAGTGTTTTGTTTTTTTTTTTCACTTGGCCGCATATGATTATATATATTTTTATTTAGAGGTAAATGTTATGTTAAGGTCACGGGGCAGGATTAGCGTATGATATTATACAGTCCTCTTGGTTTTTCATCCTTTATTAACAGTCATCTTTGGCTTATTTCTCCTCTAATTGGAACATCATCTAGCCTTGGCAGTTGAACTATTCAATAGAACGATTAAATTTTTCTGACTGCTCTGAGCTGAATTGACCTGTTTTGACCTGTTTGTCACTGATCGTAACCTGACAGGCGCTAGCAGCCTGAAACGATTATGGCTTTTGGAGATGAATCTGACGCCGTGTTCTTCTGCTACAGCTCGTCGCATGAGGAGACTGGGGCCTCTCACACTCTCTACGGCCATGGAGTTTGCAAATGGCCAGGCTGTGAAAGCATTTGTGAAGATTTTGGACAGTTTTTAAAGTAGGTTTTTTACTTTTTTTTTAGCAGAGGGAGTGGATTATATGGGTGTTTTAGGCAATTTTGCTGTAAATAAGCAAAAGAAAGCTGAAGAAAGAAAGTAAAGGTCCATCCTAAGGCACTCTGTATGTTTTCTGTGTATTTCAACAAGTGGATTAGCAAACTCAGGCTAAGAAGGTTAACTCTTCATCTTTACTTTTCATGAGAAAATTTCACAAAAGGTCTTTGAATGAATAATAAAAAGTAGCCTACTATAATAGTGTCATTAATGATCAAAAGATATGTTTGTAGAATTCACTTAAATTTCAAGATTTCTATAAAAATTTCCAGTAAGATTATGTGAGAAGTCATATGTGCATGTGTGTGTGTGTGTGTGTGTGTTTATAAAGACACACATAGATTTAAACAAAAGACACATTTTAAAGGCTTCTTTTTATTGCAGAATTTTTATTTCTCACTTTAATGTTTAATATACTTATTTAGTAAGAATAAAAAACTGAAAGTTAATCATAGCTAAAATTTTAAGATAGCTGTATTTTTTCCATGTCGTGACTTGTTGCCCTGAGAATCATAAAGCAACATACATGGCCCTAAGCTTATTTGATATATTGTAAGGCTTCTCTAACTTAAAATCAAAACTTTGTATATCCTTAATCTCTTCATACAGTTATATTTTTTAATTCATAAGAGGTTCTTTTTCAAATGAGAATATGCATCTTTCATGAATCATTTTCCACCCACAATTTCAGAATGCAAGAGATCTAAACAGAGAGCTACAGATAGGTTTATGGAGATGAGTAACTTCACAGGCTGAGACTCTTATGTTGTCATGGAGCAGCTAACAGGGTCAATGAACTGTTTCATGCTTCATCAACAATTAAGTTAATTAGCTCATTTGAAATTGCATTGCTTTGTTGCCAGGATGTTGGCAGAAACATCAAAAAGATGTGTTTACAAATGGTATACTACAGGGTATAGTGCAGAAGCACCTTAACAACAAGGCGCAAGTACTTGGCATCATAATAACTGTATAACCGACTTTCACGAAGACTTCCACACGGAATTTTTTAACCTTTTTTTTTAAATTTCTGACCAATTAAAGGAAAAAAAATGCTTCCTATATTACTGTGGACTTTGTACATGGCCTTAATCGAAGATTTGCACTATCCAGAATAGTTGTGAGCTGCCATTTTGTTGGGTAAGAACCTAATTCAAATGTTCTAAGCAAAAAGAGTCCTTAAAATATTAGGCAACTTTGCTAAAGATTTCTTATCTAAGAAAAATAATAGTTGTTAAAACAAGGACAGAACATGAGAATATTCATTCATTGAAGAACTAATTTCATATTTCTTCATTTGAAGATATTAGTTCTGATTAATATATTATTCTTTATCATTACGATTATTTAGAGGACTTTTGCTGCTATTTCTTAAGAATAGCAATTTAAGCCTTATAGCTCAGTCATCATACATTTTATTGCTCTAAGTTGTTATTTCTAGCAAAATTCAAAATAAAGCTTTCAGAAAAAATATTTATCTTTCAATATAATTTCCTTATGGCACATGGAAATAAACAGTTTTATTCATCTCAAATTTATACACATTTGTATAAATTTGAACTCTCATTTTACCCTCCATGAGTCTTTTTCATATTCATGCTAGTATTTAAAAATAAAACTGAAGAAGTTACAATTAAAAAAGCATTCCCTTTCAATTAAATATCAACTTTGGTTCCAAAGACTGACCATTTTTCCAGGCCATTAACTTTATAAGGATGACAGAGCAAATGACATAGATTTTAAGGTCCTCCTTTTAGTCCATTTTTGTCATGATATGCTTAGATTCTCTAAGTCAAATAAATGTGATAGATTCTGTCACCAGTATATGGTACTAAAATGAAATATTAATTTAATGTATTTTTATACTGGTATTTTTTTCTTCATGTGTATGGGAAATTTGAAGAGAAATAAAATGATATGTTTTATTAAATTAATTTCAGTTACTCAGGGGAAAAAAAAGTTGATTTAGTGCCTGTATGCAAAGTGAATTGAAGAAGGCATTACCTATTAATACAGATTGTCTTGGAAAGATTTTGCTTTTCTTTTGTAGTAATGGAGAGAATAGAGAGTCTTGGAGGGAAAAATGTCAGGCAAGTCAAAAAGCTGTAAAGTTTTTAACTCTCAAGTTTTTTGTACATACATTCTCCAGAAATTTGGTACCCAGTGTTTGTTATAAAAGTTTTTTGAGAAAATGCTATGGCATTTTTATTTCTAAAATGCACTAGAAATAAATTGTATAGCTCGAGCTGTACTTTGGTATCAGACAACTTATCCATTGTCTGGATTCAAGTAAAGGAAACTATCCATTATTACTATTTATCCTGCATATGTTTAATCACAAAGGATAGTAGAAAATATATTGAGTCCCAAACTTGCTTTCTCACATTGCATCGCTGTAAAAAGTGGTAGAATTCCTCTATTTTTGCCCACCACCAAATAAAAAGCCATCAGAGGACAATTGCTTATGAATAGCATACATATTCTTAGCCATGTATACATATGCATAATATGTATTCTTCAATATTCAATGAGGTTTTTTTTTTCTATTGGATAAAAAAATAAGACTAAATTAGAAACTTATTTATAACAGCAAAGATGAAAGCAGAAAAATAGAAAACTAAAAGATAAAAAAGAAATTCTAGATTAAAAGGTGTCTAGGAAAATTTTTGAATTACTGTGAAGTAGGTGTTCAGAGAAGGTAACCATTTTTCTAGTCACTCTTTGAGGATCTAAGATCACTAAAAGGATTTGATACTAGTTCTTCGTTGTTGCTGCTGCTAAGTCGCTTCAGTCGTGTCCGACTCTGTGCAACCCCATAGATGGGTTATTGTCTTATAAATGTCAAGGTGTAATAATATCCAACAAAACTTTAGTCTAGTTTGTCTGCAGAATTAATTCTCTCTCCATTGGCCCTATGTCAGCTAAATGTAATAGATGGATTGACTTGTAAGAGCTTAAACCAAAGGGTTTACAATATATAACTTTCAAGTTGGCAGACAAATGTTTTTGAACCTGCATGTGCAGCTGCCAATAAACAAAATGTGGTCTGAGATACAAAGATAGAAATATTCTTTGAAGAAAGGCAAAATGGTTAGTGTT
>NC_091073.1:58712500-58715000 GCF_032405125.1 Capricornis sumatraensis | reverse complement strand
ATACAACTACTGTTGCAGAACACTGATAGAAAATAGACTCATTGTTCATTAAAATTAGGGGAGGAGAACCTGAAAAACAATTTTTAAATGTCCTGTGAGTTAGGAATAAGTGACACTTTGTGTCATAAACTAATCTGTGGTTTACTATAACTTTACACGCCTCATTTCAGAAATCATGAGTGAATTTTAGTTCTCATTATAGTTTATATTTTTTCTAATATTTTATTATGAAAAGCATTTTTTAATGTTTATTTTATATTGAAGTATAGGTGATTTACAATGTTGTGTTAGTTTCAGGTATACAGCAAAGTGATTCATTTATACATAAATCCTTTCTTTTTCAGATTCTTTTGCCATGTAGGTTATTACAGAGTATTGAATAGAGTTCCTGTGCTATACAATGAGTCATTGTTGATTATCTCTTTTATATATAATAGTGTGTATCATTGCAGTTAGTTTGTTAACCAAACTCGAACAGAGCTGGTCTAAGAACAGACAGGTGGAGTGCAAGTGCCTCTTCTGCGCTGTGACTACACACCTCAAACCTGACCTGTTACATCCCACTGTTTTAGTACACCATCTCTCTTCAACCAATCATGACAGTTGTACTAAGACACATGGAAGTTTTGTTGTCATGATCAGTGAGGGGTATTAAAATGAACTGGTTTAATTTGTCAAAGGATGGGGCAAAGTCACACAAAGATTTCTACTTGCCTAGATCTATTAGCAAATAAACCTACATATTTATATTTATTATATATTTATTAGTTCTTGCTCACAAATACCATTTAAAATCTCTTTTATGTGTGTTATATATTTGTCCATCTATGTATTTGTTGACTCTGTTAATTTTAAGAAATGGAGGTAAATAATTTGAATGGGCATAAAAGTTTTTTTGTTGAATTTTAGTAAAATGAAGGGTGCATTAAACTTTTTAGACCAGTATACCTTCCTAAATGATACTTGAACCAAGATGGATAAATATTTAAATTCTTACTTAATTTTGTCAATAATTTTTTAATGTTTTATTTAGATGCATTGGTGAGAACATTTTTAAAATTGCTGTCTTAGTTTGCCAATTGGTGAAATATACACAACAAAGGATATTAAATTGATTGAAGATTATTTTTTTATTTTAAGAGGCAGGAAATAAATGGTATATTATAAAGTATATATTATTGAATATGTTCTTATTCATTGGAGATACTTCTCTACTAAATTACTTTTGATGTATCAACATATGACTCATTAAAGAGACCTTTCTAAGCATTATGAAATAATAATAGACTAGCATGTAATCAAGGTCAGAGTAAGATAATGTCTTCTCTCTCCCTACTTTTTTTGTAAGATTAGGATAGATGTATCCTAAATAGGACAGTAGACATGAAATGTCAATCTTGATGCTTCTGATTCTCAGAATTTTCAATGCACCTTAATTATTAGTAATAGCAAGTGATCATTCTTTATAAGTTTTACGTTACCATGGGATGATAATTTGCTGTCTTTCATTCACACCGCATCTTGATAACATAAGGCACTGCTCACTAAATAACATCATAGGAGTCAAAATTATCTAAGAAAAATGGAATAGAGAATTGTCTTTGTTCTCTTTAGATTTACTTTTGGTTCGTGTATTTACAAGGTGCCCTTTAAAAAAAAAGATATGACTATATGAAATATATTTAGTGATTTCTACTATTATTCTGAAAATAATTTGGGGAAAAATTTTTTGTAATAACTGATAAGCTTAGAGACAATTACATTTTCTACTCTTTGAAGGGTATCTTTACATTGCATAAGTAATTTTCACTAAGCACATCAGCATACTTCACTTTTTTTAATATCATTTCAAGGTGTTATTTTTTCCCAGTATGGAGGAAATGTGGTGTCAGTGGTTTTAAGTGGAACATATGCTACTGAAATAGCCCTGGCTTAACATTCTACTTTGTGTTGTGTGTTTGTTTAGGCACCTTAACAACGAACACGCGTTGGATGACCGAAGCACTGCACAGTGTCGAGTGCAAATGCAGGTGGTGCAGCAGTTAGAGATACAGGTTTGTCAAGGGCTCGAGTGGTGGACTCCTTTCTCTGACTTCCGGTCTTTAAATCAAGTACCGGGCAGATCCTGTGTCTTTTAACACAATAATGCATAGAAATAGGTGGAATTTTAGATCGTTTATAGTGATAGAAATGATTGATATCTCAGGATGGATTGCTGTAGCTTAAGGTACTCACTTACCACTTAGACTTATTATCATCTTTAGACTATATGATATACATTTGGCTATCTCAAAGGAGTCAAATCTAAGTTTTCCCTAAGAAAGTTTAGACCAAACCACCCAATTGGATATGATTTTATCACAGAAACAGTTTTTACATGAGCTAATCTTGATTTTTTTTCATGAGATTTTATAGCAAAAAAGCCTTTATCGTATCATGCCTACAATTTAATACTCTAAAAAAAATCTTTCTCTTTTCTACCTCTAGTGTATTTTTAATT
>NC_091073.1:58672500-58707500 GCF_032405125.1 Capricornis sumatraensis | reverse complement strand
ACTTGAAGTCTTGTTGGTCGAAAACATTGCATCCTTCATTATTGCTGTTGTCGCTTCACTGGGGGCTACACCTGTTTAACCACAGGGGCAGTCGGTAATCAGCAACTGGCTTTGTGTTTAAAGAAATAGACTTTCACTGAAGTCTGGTAGGACAAGGAGGAGTTAGTCCTAAGTAACATTGCAGTAGATTATTAGATAACCTCTAACAGCATCCTCTAATTAGAGTTCTTATGATACAATTTCATCCTGTAATTAGTTGAGATTGGCTGCTTCCTTTTGCAGCTTATTAGTGGCAACACAGCTGTAGAAGTGAATCCACTCTCATTTGTCAAACCTTTTTAAGTCTTTTTCTCTTGTCTCTACCTTTTTCCTGCCCTTCTCTTGGGCCTTTGCAGCTAAATCTGGTGTCTAGTGTCACCATGTCGAAGAACATGTTGGAGACATCCCCACAGAGCTTACCTCAAACCCCTACCACACCAACGGCCCCAGTCACCCCGATTACCCAGGGACCCTCAGTAATCACCCCAGCCAGTGTGCCCAATGTGGGAGCCATACGAAGGCGACATTCAGACAAATACAACATTCCCATGTCATCAGGTAGGATATGAATGCTCAGTAGAGCTCTTTTACTTTGGGAGAGGAAAACTGTAGCTGAAGCAACTGTACATGAGCCATTCCAGAGCACATGGAAACTCAAGTCATGATTTATGGAGTGATAATTGTTTTATTCCTGGTAAATGCGGATAGGGGCAATTCCCTAAGCATATCATGATGAATTGTTCTGAATGGTTATTCAGAAAAGCAAGCTCTCCCCATTAGGGACATTGAGAGATGTGTTGTCAGGACAGCCCGTATTATCACCTCAATTCAGTGAGATCCTTTGATCTCCGAAGGAAGACCATAGCCATACAACATCTGTGAGCAATGCTATGAGAAGAGTCGTTTAAAATAAACGATAGGAAGCACCGTTGCCTTATGCAAGACAGTGCAGGTTTTGCAGGCATCGATCTTTATCAAGGTGCTACCTAGTGAAATCCTAGCAGAAGTCCTGATGCCTACACACTACTTTGCTTAAGATGCATCAGAGAGGCGCGGTTGCACAATTTGGAGCAATTTCTCCTCCCCCCTCCCTCCTGTCTGCACCCCTCACCCCTGCCCTGGGGGCATCTGGATAATCACAGTTACACATTGTAACCATGATTAGCCCAGGGCCCCCTTGGTATAAGAAGTGAAGTTATTTTCAACATGGGGGCTTGTGTGGAGTTTGTGTTTCCTTTGTTAGAGGGCCACAGATGCTGAGAGATGATCCTGGTGTGCTTTACCAAGTATTAGATGAGAAAAGCAAAGATTATGGCAGGGGGGCAAAAGTCTATGTAAGGACAGGGCTAAACCACCCGCTTAAAGGAGGACCTGGCTGTTGGAAAAAATCCTCAGGCCAGCTGGTCGCACCGTTCCTGAAGTACCGCCAACAACTAGAGATGCTTCATTTGCACTTCACGTCAGAAATGGCCTTTTCCATATAATTCAATTCCACTGTCATGCTTTGTGCTTTCACTAGTCAGTGACTCTCTCACTGAATCACTTCACCAGTACTAGGGGAAAAATATGAAAAATCAGTGATATGCAATGGGAAATATTAGCAGAATTAACACACAGTTTTTGTTTTTATAGAGATTGCCCCAAACTACGAGTTTTATAAAAATGCAGATGTCAGACCACCATTTACATATGCAACTCTCATAAGGCAGGTAAGTAGAAGGAAAATTAACTTTGCCTGATTAAATTAAAATTCATTAATGCTTAAAGAAAGGCTTGGATGAGAAAGTGTCATCTAGCCTAGTTAGTAAACCATTATTTTATGTCACTCTGTATCTTGTCTCATTTCAGGCTATCATGGAGTCATCTGACAGGCAGTTAACACTTAATGAAATTTACAGCTGGTTTACACGGACATTTGCTTACTTCAGGCGGAATGCGGCAACTTGGAAGGTAACTATGTCTGCAGCAGTTTGGAGATGCCTGGCGCAGTTCCTTGCAGAGGGCACCAGGAACATTTATTTACATGACATAAGCAGATTAGTATCTGCTTCCCCTCTTTTTAACCTGCCTCTTGAATGGAATGAATTCCCTCTCTCAAAATGACAAGTGAAAGAATAATTTTGCCTCTGATATAGTTTTCTAATTTGGTGCAATTAATAGCTGAGGCTTGGCAGAGAAACGAGGGCCTGACACACTAATTACAGTGTGAGCACTCAATCATCAACACCTTTGTTAGTCGCACGATATTACTTTTTCTCTTGCATATTATTGGCTAATTAGTTTGAAAAATGTCTGTTTGGCTTGTGCAACAAATGGAGGCTGTAGGTTTTGTCTTGGTCTGTGCCTTTTGTACACATCATACCTTATCATAGAGACTGAAGCTGCCACGGGAGTGAGGGCCATGGCTACTCAGCTGGAACTAAAAGAAAGTAAAGTGAATATTATCCTGTCAGAACATAAATGCAGTTTATTTACTTAGACAAAAGGGTTCATCTATATCCCTGTCCAAACAACTTCATTGTCTGGATCCTACAAGGAGCTAAAAAAAATGTTAGTTCTGTGCATCTATTTTTGGAAAAGGAGCAACGTCTGGAAAGATAAGGGCACTCAGCACAGACTAAGTGAACTGTTTTATTTTCATTTCAAAAAGCAGTCAGAAACATCAATTAGCCACAAGCCATTTGCTACAAAAGGGGAAAATGTTTGTAGCTGAGAAGAATAGAAGCAGCAAAGCACTCATCAGCATACTAAGAATTTTAGACTGTGAGATATGCTAAAGTGAATTAATTTGGATTTAAAATGCAAATGAATCTGGCAAGCGATTACAGATATATGGGTGTGAGGCTCAGAATGCTTTTAATTTACAAGATGTTTAGATGTTATTAGTTGCTACAGTATGTGGTACTGTAAATGAATGTAATTGTTTTATTTATGCCCAGTTACTTGGTATGTGTTTTATATGATGCAAATGTCAATGATAATCTGTAGAATATATGTTTTGGAGGCTTTTCAGTAAGTAATATTTATGTTGAAGGTTTACATTTTCTTTTGTTACTCATTAGAGAATGTAGTGAATGTTCTGTCATTTGATTTACTGAAAGAAATTTTAAAAGAAATGAAAGGTGATTTAATATCTTAGCTTGGTCTCATCTCCACAGCTCGGGGATCCAGCAAAACTCATTCTGAACAGCTTATTAGTTCTAACTATATCGCATGCATAATAAAACTGCTCATTTGCTCATTAATATTAAAATTATCATATTCAGAGCCATGGGCATTAAGATCAATCAAATCCTTGGATTTCAGGTCAGATGCTAGATCTGCTTATGCTTTTTTTTTTTTTTTTTTTTTGAGAATTCTTGTCTTAAAGCAAGCCAGAAGCTTGTCTTTGTGCAAATAGAAAGAAATCGTCATCAAAATTACTTTGTCTTATATTCGTAAAATAAGAATTAGGTCATTTCTGAGTACTTGATAGCTATATGCCAGTGTACCTTGACAGGAAGAAATATTTGCTTAGATTTATAATTAATTTATGGAAAATACTCAAGGTAAATTGTTATCTACTGTATATTTATTACAGTTAAAATTTTAGGAATGACTTAATTTGATTTAAAAATGTTAATTTTGAGTAATTACTCTAATATAAAGCTGCCAACAACATCTGTTTGCATAATCATTATGGGAAGATAATGTACTCTCGGGTTCTACCAACGACTTTCAATTGAGTTTAACATTTACAAAAACTTTATTGGGAATTAAAAAAAAAATCTAAATGTGTCTTATTGTGCAGGCAGAACATTACACTGTAACTTGCATATGTCATCTAATAAAACAGAATAAACAAACTCTGTCATTTCATTATTATAGGGATGAAAAGAATGCCTTTGAGCTTATTTGCATAAAGCTTTGTGCAAAATTAACACTTGTCACTGTAGCCTTTTTAGCATTTTAATACCTCAAGCAGGACTGGTTCCTTTGGACATTTCAACCATCCCTGAGTGCTTGATCAGGGACACAACAGAGCTGACCTAATTGTTCTGGCATTTTCAAAGATACTGTAATTTGTACAGATATTGCAATTTAGACCAGTTCAATGAAAGGAAGGTTTTGACACAGCTATTATTAAAATAGCTCGGAAGGTTCTCTTATCACAAAGTTCAAACTGCAGATTTCAGTAATTTGTAAGTTTGGGGTTTATAATATCATGCCATATTTTGATTTTAATACTTAAACATGGTATGATTTTTCTCTGACTAAGTAAGATCAATAATATAGTGTGTTTGGCAGCCTTATTAAACAGTATGCTTTTTGCCGCCTTTTTCTCTTCTCCTGTCTGATTTAGAATGCAGTACGTCATAATCTCAGCCTGCACAAGTGTTTTGTTCGAGTAGAAAATGTTAAAGGAGCAGTATGGACTGTGGATGAGGTAGAATACCAGAAGCGAAGGTCACAGAAGATAACAGGGTATGTTTGGGATCATTTTGTGAAACCTGTATCCTGCAGCCAGCACAGAAAGTGAACACTTGAAGTTGGAGGTGGGATGCTCATATGGTATGCTAAGGAGCAGTTGCTTGTCAGTGAACTGCTTCCTGAATCTAGGTATAATGGCATAAATCAACAGCATCCTACCAAAGTTTTTCATAAAAATCATTATAAGACTGTTTGGGCTGATTCTGTTTGTATCAAAAAATTGTTTTCCAGATTGGAAATGCTTTCTAGAGGAAGACATTTGTTTTTTTGTAACATTTGTTTTTTTTATAACCTCTAATAGTGCACAAAATGCTACTTGAAAGAAAAGCTAATGTTACAAACACTAGTATTCGTACAAGTACCTTTTTCTGATGAATTAATGAGAATATATTAGGAAAGAATAGTGATTTTGTTTCACATCTACTCTCTATTTTCCTGACCAAACTTTATTATTTGGACCCTCCGAGTTTTTTCCTCAGCCACATCAGCTATCTATTCAAGGCTGTTAAGATGATCAAGATATGGTAGTGTGAGAAAATAACTGGCTGGGAAGTTTGGAATCAATATGTTTTGTTTTGTTTTGTTTTTTTCCCCCTAGAGAACAAGACTGCCAAATTTAAGTCAGAAATAGAATACATTTGGGACTGAATAAATTAACTCCATGTAGCATTTACCTGCTCCCCTAAACTGCTGCTACCTTCTCTGAAGACGTGACCTTAATGTATTTTATCTGCTCTTTAGCCCTTCATTTTTGATTTCTATAGTCAAGGATGTGCTAATTTCTGCATTCAAGAAATAGTTAATCCATTATGTTGTCATTCAATTAACTATGGTAATTTGTTATGTTAATTCATGGTGTTCTAGAAATTAACCATTAATTATTTCCTGATTGCATCAAATTGGTAATTGTGTTGTATATTTACATTTTTAAAATTTTATATGAATGTTGTTCCTCTTGGATGTAAAACCTTCACCTAGCTGTAAAACCTCCACAGTTTGGGGGATCCTCAAGGTCATGTTCTACTTTGCCTGCACACCATAGTCTACATAAAGTTTCATTACTTAGATTCCTGGATTAAATTTACATATTTCCTAAGCCAGATTTGTGTGTGTGTGTGTGTGTGTGTGTGTGTGTGTGTGTGTACTGTGTAAGAAATTACATGTTTGAACTGTATCACCTGATTTCTGTGGTCTTATATACATCCATTCTATACTAGTAGTGTGAGGCAACAAATCAAAACATATCTTTTTAGCTGAGTTTATCGAGATACACATTCTTTACATTTTAACTAATAAATCATCTTTTTTTTTTTTCTTGCAGAAGCCCAACCTTAGTAAAAAACATACCTACCAGTTTAGGCTATGGAGCAGCTCTGAATGCCAGTTTGCAGGTAATATCATTAAATGTGGCTTTTCATTATCCTTGTATTTGAATTTTTTGGCATGACTTTGTATTTAGGTGGGATTGTAATTATTCTTAATAGTTGGTTTATCATCCAAGTAAGTTGTAGTACCTAGTACTATAGGAAGCACTGGTTCTAATTCAAGCTACTTTTGATGTGAAGAAGCAAGAAGGACACCCTGTGGCAAAATCTGGAACACTCGGTTTTTCTGCAAATGCTAGATTGATAGAAGCTTTTGCAAATGCATGTGGCTATGCATTAATATTTATCCAGGCTGTCATAAATGATTTCACATCATAGTGTTGGGGAACATGGTGCTTGTGGCAAAAACTTTAAAGTTTAATTATAATATATAATTTTTATGCAGAGGAGGCAAATGTCAGGACTTCTTTATTTTGAGTTAAGTTCTGGTCATTTTTAAAAAGCAGAGCAACTGCTTATATTATCTTGGGGTATTTTGCTTCATGTGAGGACATTCTTTCATTATATAGGAGGCTGAATGAGAAAGTTTGCTGGGAGAACTGCTGCTGCTAAGTCACACTTAATTTCCTTGGTGTTGCTGCCACAAGTTGCCAGTTAGGAACCTTTGTCTTTCCCATACATTTTATTGAAATGCCTCTGAAATACCTGTATCAGAATTGAAAACCATTAGAAGATAGACATTTAAAAAATTATTTGAAAGGGCATTTCCAAAGTTGTTTTACACCCTCTTCATTTCACTAGGCTGCCTTGGCAGAGAGCAGTTTACCTTTGCTAAGTAACCCCGGGCTGATCAATAACGCCTCCAGCGGCCTGCTGCAGGCTGTCCACGAAGACCTCAATGGTTCCCTGGATCATATCGACAGCAATGGGAACAGCAGCCCAGGCTGCTCGCCTCAGCCGCACATGTAAGTGGGGCTAACAGACTCCATGAGGGGAAGAACCTATACGCCCATGCTTCTAAAATTTAGTGGTCTTCTGAAGTTTTGAATGGTGTGTAAGTAAAAAATACAAATTTAAATGGAGTTAAACTTCACCAGGTTCATGATATTAAAAAGTGTATCAGAATTGCTTTTAAGACAGCTTTTAGAGTCTCTCCAATGTCCTGTAATGATTATACTAGCAGTCCTCTACAAATTCTTAGTGCTACTAACATTCTCTTGGGTGTATAGAAGTGTCTAAGATAAGTCTTTATCTTATGGATCATTATCACAGTTTGGTTTGTATGGTGCAATAAGAATATTCATGATGGAATAAGTTGTCATAATTTTTACTGCTATTACAGGTCTCTAAACCATTTATGAACTGTAGTCAAGATATTGCCCGTTTTTATAAACCGTAAAATGCAAAGTTTAACTGTTAGCCACAGTTTACATAGAAGCTAGTAAAGTGTAACTTTTTGCCTGTCTTATAAATCAGTGTAATTACATATTCAACTTTAATTACTGGTGCGTCTGTATTGGCAAGGTTTATATATTTTATGCAAGACTACGATTCCTATTAATATTTAGCAGCTAACTATATCATTAATTACTCTAAAATCTTTCCCCTACCATCTTTTTAATGGAGCTGAGAGAGTAGAAGTATTAAAAATTGATGTATTGTGGATTTCAGAAATGTGTATGACACTTGAAAAAATGCCTGGCCTTATTCAATAAGCCAAACATATCAGTTTCTTGTTTACTAAAAAGTATGGACCCTGTTAAAACTTAGAGTTCAGGAGGAAAAATTAGAAACTGAATCCTGAACAATTCATTTAGTTAGGATGTATTGTAACTTAATGTCCATACTTCTGAGAGTTAAACATCATGTACTTCTATTTTCAAGTTATTGAGGTAAGAATAGTACTTTCTCTCATTCTTATATTTTCTTCCCATATTTTTTCACTAAATATCTAGTCAGAGGCCTGAAAGAGAAATACGGTCTTTCTTGGCGCCTATTTCCATTTGACCTTTCACAGGATATTATTTTTGTTGACTTTTTAGACATCTCATTTTATTTGACATATTAATGTCTTTAAGATTGTATGCCTAATTGCTTTATAGCACTTTTACTCTATCACCTTTGTGAAAAACACACGGTGAACATTAATGTATTTTATCAGGTTCCAAACCATTACTTTTTCAAAATGGAAAAATTTGTCTTTTGGAAGTGTCTTTAGATGTATTAAATAATACAAAAGAAGTAATAAAACTCGAAGTAGAAAGAACATGAATATATGCTCTTGAGAGTAGCAGTACTCTAAGAGGAAAGTGTACAGTCTGACAAAAGTTTTTATATCCCTGCTTTATCCTCTCAGCCATGTAGTGGGTAGCTTGAGACCTTTACTTTCAGCCATTCTCCTGAGTATGCTAATGCTCACTCTCTGTATAAAATGCTAAAACAATAAAACTTTAAAGAGCAAACAAGAGTTAGATCATGTTTTCCCTCTTTAAAAAATACCTATTTCAAACAAATGAAATGTATTTGTAATGAAAGTGTTTAAGCTATTGATCCTTGAGCTCCTATGTGATCTATAGGGGTTGTTGTGAATTATATGTAGAGAGTATGTAGGGAGGTGGTCTTTAAAACTTGTGTCCAATGATAAGAATATTAACATTAAAAAATTGACTGACTCAATAAAATAGTTAATTAAATGCTGTATTTTAGAACCTGAAATAATAATTGGGCTAAATCACAACATTGATAGATTAGTAGTAGTTTTTGTTTGTCAATTGCTATTTTTCACTTTTCATTTTATTAAATTGCACTTTAATTATAAAATATCTCAGAAAAATAGTATGTATAAAACAGTATATAAAAATTGAGTATTTAATGTCCAATGCACTGCCACATTTATTGTACATTTTATGCTTATATGAATTAATACATGTGAGAAATATTTATGTGTCTTTTCCATATAGAATAAAAGGAAAGCTTCCCTTGGCTTACTGGAAATAGATTCAGAAAAGACAAAAATTGAAGGAAGACTAAATTTTGTCTTTTCCTAAGTTGTATAAATTATAATCATATATTTAATTATCTTGCAGAATATTGGTCAGCATTCTCTCTTTGAATCTGTTTCTGCTGCTGCCATTAAACATTTTGTATATTCGATGTCAAATATTATTGATGGAATGTCACTTCAGTATTCTATATCTTCATCTTTATAGAATTTTAAGATGCCTGGAAATAAAGAATGTTAAGGCATTTAATGTACATCATAAGACAAAGAAAAAGTTTTATCTAATTCGCTCATCAAAATTTGGCTGCATGTAATTGAATGCACTTCAGAGTTCTTTTAAAATCAGACAGAAGTGAAAGGTTTTTTGTTTGTTTTTTACATTCAATAGCACAATCATATGTCCTGAAATGAATTCATGGTATGGTCCTTGTTGTTGGTGAGGGGAAGGCGAGGGGTAAATTATGCTGATGCAATTGTTAGCAAGAGGCAGAGAGGCCTAGTATTTGAGCTCTGGTGATAGACTGTGGGGGTTCCAATGCCAGAGTTAGTACTTCATAGCTAAGATTTATTTCTTTCCTCAGCTTTCTCAGCTGAAAGTGAGGTAAGTCGTAATAATATGAACCTCACTGGATTCTTGAAAATGAAATGAGTGCCTGGAACATAATAAATTGTTCCTTGTGTCCCTCATAGTGCTGTGTTCAGAGTTACTGATTTATATTATTTCTTGTAATACTTCATTATTGCTATAAAGGAGATCATAAACAATATAAAAATATTTTGCATTTTAATACATTTTTTTGTAGGCCTTCCATAACTGTGTGGTTACTTTCCTTGATAGTCCCTTTTCTTTTGCTTCCACCTCCTCTTATAATTCATGAAGTAAGCAGATCTCGTAAAAGTGAAAGAATGTAAGACAGGAGTTTATGGTAGGGAGCACCTTCCTCAGAGTCAGTGAGATAAGACATGTTTGAGCTAAGATGTAATCTGAGGTTGGAGGCAATGAACAATTCAAATAAAAGAATATCAGCCCAGAGCAAGAGCACACGATACCTGTCTGGAGAACAGTGAATACACGGTTGACCGGAATTTGGAATATAAAAAGGGAAATAGAATTTGGAATATATGAAAGGAGACGAGATTGTTGAGTGCTTTGAAGATCAAGCTATGATGCTTGTTTTAGTCAGTATGGAGCCTGTTAATGTTATGGACTTGAGTTTTACATAATCAGAGATGTGCTTTAGAATGAGTAATCTGAAAGTGTACTGAGTGAACCATGCCTGAATAAAACTAACGTGAGGCAGGACATTCTGAAGTTGGGAGAGATTCGAAGCAGAAGATGAGCCCTTGAAGGATTCAGTATGTGACTTAAATGCAAGACAGCCTGTGGAGGGCAAGGAATCCATGACAAGACGACTGATTGAATGCTGGGGACAAAGAGGAAAATTCAGAAAAATCATAGCAACTTTAATGGCTTCCCTGGTAGCTCAGCTGGTAAAGAATCTGCCTGCCATTCAGGGAACCCCAGTTCTATCCCGGAGTTGGGAAGATCCACTGGAGAAGGGAACAGCTACCCACTCCAGTATTCTGGCTTGGAGAAATCCATGGTACAGTCCAAGGGGTCACAAAGAGTCAGACACAATTTAGCGCCTTTCACTTTCACAGCAACTTTAAAAGCCCACCAAGAGAGGGCATGAGAGAACAGGCTCAAGGGGGAAAATGGTGATGAGCTCAGCTTACCAAAATGAATAAAAGAGGGGAAAGGGCCTTAGAAAAATTTAAGGTAAAATTAAACAGATAGCTGCAGCATGAGAGAACTGAGGAATTGGATAGAGACCGTTTGGTTAATGTAAATCTAACAGCACCTGTAAGTTTTTTTGTTTGTTTTGTCCTGCTTCAGCTCTAAAGATTTGTGTAGAAATGCTTGTTTAAAAATCAGACTGTTTATCACAAAATCATTTCTCACATTCTAGAGGCAGTGGTCAAACAGATAAAGACTGTTGTGTGTGTGTCATTTTAAAGTGTTGGAATTTAGCCTCTGAATATGTTCTCCATTTGAAGAAAAAGTCATTCATTGAACCACTCAGGACATATGTGAGAAGATCATGGACAATGTATAAAAGAATGGTTTAATGTTTATGTAAATATCAGTTTATCATGCTTTAATTTTGCACGTTCATATTACAGAGAGCCAGTTGCTTGTCTTAATTAGTCTTGTGGGATTTTAGCTTGGAAGGAATCATGGCATCTGTTTACATTTACCTTATCAAATCTAGGATGTGTATATTTGTAAATGTTTATCTTCCTAGGTACTATTTGAGAATGTCGTCACATATTTTGATACAGAAATTATAACATTCAATAGTGTGCTGTCAAAGGATGCTTTAGCTCATCGGGATCTACCTATAGTATGAAATACTACCTAAAATACCTAAACTATTGATCATTAAAACATTTTTATTAAGAAAATAATCAGTATCTTACTTACTGAATCCAAGAATGTAAATGTCCTTAGATTTAGGAAACACTGAAACAAACTGTTTCTTCACTTAGTCTTTATTCAACTCCAGAATAGTAAAACATAGAGATATTCTCGAGGTTGATAGAAAAGATGTTTTGAAGCTTTATAAGAGCAGAGTAGCTATGGTTTAGTGCTTCTCATAAATTACTTTTAGAGAAAAAGGGGCCAAATTATCATCCATAGTCTTCATTTTGATGCTCCATGTTTAACACCTCCTGGCTCTATGGCTTTTACCCTTAGACTATCCTAAATGAAGGCTTTTGCCAAACAAGTGCATTTATTTTGCCTTAACTCTTTGCCTTTCTTCTCTACTTTTTCTGCTTTTCATTGTCCTCTCTTTTCTAAATTCTACCTTTCCTTAAGGGTCTCGTCCAAGTTTTCCAGGAGGCTTTCCCAAGTAATTTTGCAGTCAGGACCTACACTCATCTCCATATTTCTGAAGAACTTGTTATGTGTACCAGCATTTGTAACTAGCATAGTATCTGTGTGTGTGTGTGTGTGTGTGTGTGTGTGATTGTGCACATGCTCGTGTGTGATTGTGCACATTCTCATGTGTTCTTGCACACATACATGCTCATTTTGCAGTTATCTCTCACTTAATGGAAGATCCCTTAAGGACAGAGACTATGTTTCAGATATATTATAGAATATGAAACCCCTAAGACATTATACCATACAAAGTAAGCACTCAATCACCATGTGATACTGATTATAAAGAATCAAGTGGGAGGTGACAGTTAATTAAAAGTGGTTTGATTTCAAGAAGTAATCCCTCCAAAAGTATAATCCAGGATTCTCTCAAAACTCTGAAGAAAAATAGAGAAGAAATTTCAGAAGATGAGATAATTAAATAGAATATTAGTTAAGAGTTTTCTTTGAAATGTTGACAGTACATTTATGATTTTTTAAAAATGTTATTTATTTAGTTAATATGTATTTTTAAACTGTCCAAAGTTAGGGGAATAGAAAAGGGCAGGTCTTCACTGCATTTGTAATTATCCTCCTAGCCCTTGTTAAATTTTATCTTATGGAGGGTGAAATGAAATAGAAAACAAAAATTATTGAGATTAATGCAGTATTAATCAGATGAATGTTGAAGAGAATTTTAGCAGAAAGTAGGACAGGTTAAAGCCAGGTGAAATATTATAGATTTTACCTAATAATTTTTTGAAACTTGTTTTTTTCACTCTTTTCGATCAAGTAGAGTTCTAAAATTTATTTTCTACTGCTAATGTAAGAGTTCTAGAGCCATGGTCTAAGCAAATGTAAAAGACACTTCCAATAAGAATATGAGTATCTCTACAATTTATGACGTCTTCCCTTCTGCACTTCAGTGCCGAGATTCCCCGATTACCTGACTTTCCGGAGTTTTATAGAGCATTGGCTTCGCTGGTGGCTCAGATAGTAGAGAATCTGCCTGCAATGCAGGAGACCCACGTTTGATCCCTGAGTTGGGATGATCCCCTGGAGAAAGGAATAGCTACCCATTCCAGTATTATTGCCTGGAGAAATCCATGGATAGTGGAACCTGGTGGGCTACAGTCCATAGGGTCACAAAGTCAGACACAACTGAGGGAATAACACTTTCACTTTTTCCTATTTAATATCAGTGTTTGCCTCTCATAAAAACTACATGAAGAGTTAAGATTGATGCTGTGTTCAGGCAGAAATAATTTGAACTTACTTTCTTCTCCCTTGTGTTAGACTTAAATGAATGAAAAGAGAAGAAAACATTTGGAGTAGACCTGGAAGGTGAACTCACACTGATAGAATCAATCCATTTCCTGTATCCTTCCAAACCTGAAGCCAAGAGAAATTTAATGATGCACCCTCCATACTTAGTTCAAGTCAGTTGTTTCTCTTCTATTAAGCAATTGTTTCTCCTCACTCTCAATAAATTGGCTCAGATTTGCCTTTTCTTTCTCTTGTAAAAATGTTAAATGAAGTTCCCATTTTTATGTTTTCAAATTTTGTTTCTAGAGATCAAAACGAATGTACTTTCTGAGCTGGTTCTGTGTGGAGGGCTCTATGCATAGAGCCTTCCATTGTCATGCAGTTCCCCTTTCTGATTATTAGAGTCTCCTACTGTTGAGTTTTCAGATCATTTCTTATGTGTCACTCCTGAATCCTCTTAGCCTCCATGCCATTTCAAAGTTCTATCTGTTAATATTCTATATTAGTTGCAGGTGATTATTATTGTCTCCCTCTTATTAAAGCAAATATTTGAGGTTGCAAGTTAATGATCTTCAGTATAGATTTCTGTATAGAATGTTAACATGGCTCTTATAAGACTAGAAAATAATTGTATTGTGTTCTTCGAAGCCAGAACCTCACTCCGGGTAAGGGAATCAAAGGCCATGGCATTCACACAAAAGTATTTTAGTATTATTCCAGGACTTCAGTGGAGACCACATCAGTCATTTTATTAACATGTTAAGTGCAGATTCTACATACCCCAGAACTTTCTATGCATTACATGTCCCAGTTAGTCATCTTTACAACATCCTCTGCTTCTTGAGCGGAGAAGGCGATGGCACCCCACTCCAGTACTCTTGCCTGGAAAATCCCATGGACGGAGGAGCCTGGTGGGCTGCAGTCCATGGGGTCGCGAAGAGTCGGACATGACTGAGCGACTTCACTTTCACTTGTCACTTTCATGCATTGGAGAAGGAAATGCAACCCACTCCAGTGTTCTTGCCTGGAGAATCCCAGGGATGGGGAAGCCTGGTGGGCTGCCGTCTATGGGGTCGCACAGAGTTGGACACGACTGAAGCGACTTAGCAGCTGCTTCTTGAGAACTTCAGTTCATTGTATAACTCCAATGATAAACTCCAGCCTCTCCTAGCAATAATACTTTGCAACCAAAGACAGCTAAAAGGGACACTGCTAGATGCCAATTATGTATAACAGTGTTGAAAATCTAATACAAGCTGTGAATTGTCTTGAAACATAATGAAAAAGTTCAAGTATATAATATTACCTTTCTTCCTTCTATTATCTGTGGCTGCCTTAAAATTTAAATTACTATTTGTAGGCACATGTAGAATTTGCAGACCCTACACCTTTGGTTGGTGATATTTTGTATAAAATCCCTACAGATCTTAGATCTCTCTGTGGACAAAAGTGTTTGAAATTGGAATGGCTCTGTATATCAGAGGAAAGCAACTGAAAGTGACTTGAACAAGTGAAATACTCATTGTTTTCATACCTGTTAAGTCTGTACTAGTTTTGCTGATATTTTGAATTATTAAGATGCATTAAGAATCTCTAAACATAAAAGCATTTTTTCCTTTACATATGTTTTCACAAATGTTTTAATTCATACTTTTTCAGTCATCTTTAATTTTCTTCCTAACATTTCTGGGCCTTATAATTTTCATTCTGTTTTAATTCTGTTTTTTATTTAATCTCTAAACTTTTTTTTTTATTAACTTTGCTAGTTAGCTTTGAGATCTGTTTCCAAAGTGATTGTACAGAACTTATGACTATGCCAGCTCTTTATCATCTCTCTCTTTTTTTTTAAGTGTTACAAGTATGGCTCAGTAACTGCTGTTCTTTTTTACATTATTCTAGTCCCCATATGTGGCACTTACAACTCATTCTAGTTCCTCCTAATAAAAAGATCCTCCCATAGATACAGTGCCTTCAGCTAAAAAGTGCTGTATCCCCACCGTGCCAATTGTGGAAATTTGTGGGTTCCTATAGGGTTTTAAAGGATTTTTATAGAACTATACAGATGGTATCTGACATTTGTGGTATGAATCCCTACAATTTAGGCAAAGAGTGTCAAAAAATTTTTAGCTGACAGTATTGCAGCTTACTGCTTCTGCTTTATATCTAAAGAAGACACTTTGTTAGAAAGTACATCTTCGTTTGCACTAACACTGAGCCTTAGAAATTTCATTTTGCTAAGGGTCAAAAAGTAATTGACTGAATTGTTTAAAAATGACAATTATTATTCAGTATTAAACTTTTCCCTTGTAGCACCAGGGAAGAATGAAGGGTTTCATATACCCATATGGTATTTTAACTTCGGGAAGTGGATGTCTTTGGGTGACTATTGGTATTTTACGACTAAAGAATTTCTTATGTAAAATTGACTATCATTTCAAATATTACTTATTGTGAAGATAATTTACATAAGAAATTGTTTTAATATATGTTAAAATTATATGCATTTTAACTACTTTGGGAGAATTTTAAATTTACCTTTCAGGAAGTACAACATTGTATTTAAAAACTTTGACACCAATAAAACATAGTATAAACCTCTACCTCAGGGTTCCTAAATCCCATAAGCAGTTTCTATGAGTAGGATAGAATTAAACAATTTATATAAGCAACTGATGACCAGATGATTTCACATAACTAGTAGAAGCTAACATTCTTCAATGTGCTTACCATAATCTTAATGTTTGAGGACTCAAAATGGTGTAACATCAGCAGAGCATGTAAAAGGCAGGAGCAGAAGTAATCCTTGGTCACATAATGTTATCTTACTCTTGATAAATCTGCATTTTAAACATTAAATCTCAGGTCCCTTTTATTAATTAGCAGGTCAGAGAAAGACATAATTTACTAGATTTATAATAAAAGATGAATATTGTTTTAACTCCCTATTCCATTCTCATGCTAAGAACTAACAGAACATAGCTAAGCACAGTTTGGAGGAAACTAAACATTGAGTCAGTCCTACAGTTTAATTTTAGCAAAAGAATAGCTCCAGCAAAGCAACCAGTCTCAGAGATTAGATAGACCTAATGACACAAACCATATGTAATCCTGGTGAAGATGTCTGTCACGATATCTGAGAAACAGCTTCGCCAGGAGCGAGCAGTGGATGGGCAGCATCCCGTCAGGGTAGCTTGGCAGAGGAACCAACAGTCCAGGAAAAATGCATGAGCTATATGTCAGGGAGGACTGGCCAGAGCTGTAGTGCACAACTGGAGGACTTTGAAGTCCTGATCTTCAAGGAAACAGAACCCACTTTATCAAAGAGGAATTAGAGAGAAATAGGAGCATATACTTTGTGTACCATATACTCATCCTGACATTTCTGACTGAAACTTGGTCCAAGGAACAAGGCAAAAACAGTTTTTAGATAAATGTTCAAAGGACTTATGAAGCAGCATCAAAGCTGACTTAATGGTCAAATGTCAAGATATAATTTAAGTTGTTTTTTTAAATTTCTCTGGCCAGCGCATTAGAAATATAAAGGTGCTTTAGACCTATACTTGAATGCTTATTTTTTTAATATACATTATTTATTTTAATTGGAGGCTAATTACTTTACTTGAATGCTTATTGAAAGCTACCACTTATGAGACACAAAATGGAAAGATACCAATTGTATCTCAATGGGCAACTATTTTGATTCTGAGATTAGGCGTGATATATTTGTTCTCAATGATCAAAATAAATACATTTGTATTTTCATTTTATTACAGCTGTTCTGATCACATCTATTACTCTTATAAATCACATAACATGGTAAATCTTAAAGAATTTAGTTGTGTTTTTTAATCATCACTACAGCAAAACTATCTGAACTCATTTGGGAGTGAGCCTCCAAATCATATAAAATCCAGTTTCTTTAAACAGTGTTGCATAAATTTTAACAAATTACAGTAAAATGTTGAAGGTAAGGGCAAGAAATCTTAGGGAAATTTCATGTATATATATATATATATATGTATATACACACACACCTTTGATTTATAAAATTAGATTTCATTAACCTTAATCTGCCTTTTTATTATATTTCTTAGAACTTCTATTGACTTAAAATGGAACTTTGGAACTCTACTGGGTCAAATCTTTTGTGATGTAGAATAGAATTATAAACTGAACCCTAAGTCCTATGGCAATATAGCTTATAAGAGAAAATGTTATTACATTTATAAGAAAATAATATTCCTTTGCAATCAAACACTAAATGGCCATATAGAATATGGGAGTTATAAGATTTATTACATATATTAGTATTAACATTGTATTCTGACTTCAAGATGAAAAATTAAAATTTCTTAGCTGTTTATCCTTAGCCATAGTGAAAAGACATGAGAAATATGGTAGGGCATTTTCTAATTATATTCTGAATAAAGAAAACTAAACAAGATATATATGGAACAGGAAATCATTTGTTAACTCCAATTTTCCTATCCTCTTTTAATGGTAATACATTTCTGAGAGGAGGAATATTTTCATTTTCATCCAGAAATAATGAGGATTTTTATCTGTTGAACCAGGATGCGGTGGTTTGGGTACTGTTCTAATGGCAACTATGTGCAAACATCCAAATAAAACGAAAGTCAGTTATTTCAATATAAAAATGTTTAATGTTGTTTTAATTTACAAAAGAGAAAACAGTCATGAAAAATAATAAGATTGGAAAAATATTGAGTCATGGTGGTAGAGATCTGTTTTATAAGTTCTTGATTGATAAAATAAGAGCTAATTTATCATTTCTAGTAATTTTTAATTATCCGATCTTCTTCACTTCAGTACATAAGAGAGTTAAATCTTTCTTTCATGTGTGCTTCAATTTAGAATTTAAAAGTCTAGATTTTAGTAGAAGAAATCAGGATTATTATATCAGAAGAATAAAACCATGAACCTAGATAACCATGATGGCAGTCACTCACTTAGAGCCAGAAACCCTAGACTGTGAAGTCAAGTGGGCCTTAGGAAACATTAGTGAGAACAAAGTTAGTTGAAGTGATGGAATTCCAGCTGAGATATTTCAGATCTTAAAAGATGATGCCGTTAAAGTGCTGCACTCAGTACGTCAGCAAATTTGGAAAACTCAGCAGTGGCCACAAGACTGGAAAAGTCAGTTTTCATTCCAGTCCCAAAGATGAGCAATGTCAAAGAATGTTCAAACTGCCGTCCAATTGCACTCATTTAACATGCTAGTTAAGGTTATGCTGAAAAGCCTTCAAGCTAGGCTTTGGCAATTATGTGAACCAAGAACTTCCACATGTACAAACTGGATTTAGAAAAGGCAGAGGAACCAGAGATCAGATTTCCAACATTTGTTGAATCATAGAGAAATCAAGGGAACTCCAGAGTAAATCTAATTCTGCTTCATTGACTACGAGAAAGCCTTTGACTCTGTGGATCACAACAAACTGTGAAAAGTTCTTGAAGAGATGGGAATACCAGACCACCTTGTCTGTCCCCTGAGAAATCTATACGTCAAGAAGCAACAGTTGGAACTGGATATACAATAACTGACTGGTTCAAAACTGAGAAAGGAGTATGAAAAGACTGTATATTGTCACCCTACTTATTTGACTTATATACAGAGTACATTGTGTGAAATGCCGGGCTGGATAAATCACAAGCTGGAATCAAGATTGCTGGGAGAAATATCAACAACCTCAGATATGCAGATGATCCCACTCTAATGGCAGACAGCAATAAGGAACTAAAGAACCTCTTAATAAGGGGGAAGGAGAGTGAAAAAAATGGTTTGAAACTCAACATTCAGAAAACTAATATCATGGCATCTGGTTCCATCACTTCATGGGGTATAGAAGGGGAAAAGTGGAAGCAATGATAGATTTTATTTTCTTGGGCTCCAAAATTACTGCAGATAGTGATTGCAGCCATGAAAGTATAAAATGCTTGCTCCTTGGAAGGAAAGTTATGGCAAACCTAGACGGTGTATTAAAAAGCAGAGACATCACTTTGCTGTCAAAAGTCCCTACAGTCAAAGCTTTATTTTTCCACTAGTCATGTATAGAAATGAGACTTGGACCATAAAGAAGGCTGAGCACTGAAAGACTGTTTTTTTCTTATTGTGGTGCTGGAGAAGACTCTTGAGAGTCCCCTGAACTGCAGGGAGATCAAACCAGTCAATCCTAAAGGAAATCAACCCCGAATATTCATTGAAAGAACTGATGCTAAAGCTGAATTTCCAATACATTAGCCACTTGGTACAAAAGAAACGACTCACTGGAAAAGACCCTGATGGTGGGAAAGAGTGAAGGCGAAAGGAGAAGGAGCTGCAGAGAATGAGATGGTTAGATAGCATCACCAACTCAAAGGACGTGAATTTGAGTAAACTCTGGGAGATAGTAAAGGAAAGGGGAGCCTGGCGTGCTGGCAGTCCATGAGGTCACGAAGAGTCGGACACAACTTAACAACTGATCAACAAGTATTTTCTTTATGACTGTATAAATAATTTTATTTTTTTAATTACTCATGTTAGCCTAAGATCAATTCTCATTTTAAAAAGTACTTCCAAAACATTTTCTTTAAAAAGAAAGCTTTTCCATTTAAAACTTTAGTTTCATTTATTAGCTTATTTCTGTGATATGTTAAACTAAAATACTTTCTAAATAAAACATTATTCTAAAAGTTGCAAACATTTAAGAAACATGAATTGTTTCTCATTTCAACCTGATTTTATTCAAATGGAGATAACTAAACTTTCCATTTTTATAAATCTACCATTAAATTCCAAATATAATTAGATAATTTCCTTGTACATATACTAGAAGGAAAGTAAAATTGAATTTCCACAATCTCCATTTTTCATATGCTTTCTAAATGAGATCAATTATTTTACCAGTTTCCCTGTGAAACTTATTTTTTGGGGAAAAAAATGACTTCCTAAAAATGTTTTATTTGGAGGCTTCCTTTGTGGCTCAGATGGTAAGGTAAAGCATCTGCCTACACTGCGGGAGACCCGGGTTCGATCCCTCAGTTGGGAAGATCCCCTGGAGAAGGAAATGGCAACCCACTCCAGTACTCTTGCCTGGAAAATCCCCTGAACGGAGGAGCTCGGTAGGCTACATACAGTCCATGGGGTCGCAAAGAGTCAGACATGACTGAGCCACTTCACTTCACTTCACTTCTAGTAACTCATTGGTAAGGAATCTGCCTGCCAATGCAGGAGACATGGGTTTGATCCCTGATCTGGGAAGATCCCACATGTCATGTAGCAGCTAAGCCTGTGCATGGCAACTATTGAGCCTGTATGCTCAAGCTGGGAAGTGACAACCACTGAGCCCACGGTGAAGCAACTACTGAATTCTGCACAGCCTAGAGCCCGTGCTCCACAACAGTGAGGCCTCCACAATGAGAAGCCCTCATACAGCAACTAGAGAGTAGCCCCTACTCTATGCAACTAGAGAAAGGCACTCTCAGCAACAGAGTCCCAGCATAGACAAAAATACATAAATAAATAAAGTTTTATTTGCAGTGGTTATATCTTCCAAGATGTTGTTGTTTTTAGTTGCTAAGTCATGTCTGGCTCTTTTGCAACCCTGTGAACTGTAGCCCACCAGGCTCCTCTGTTCTTGAGATTTCCCAGGCAAGAACACTGGGATGGATTGCCATTTTCTTCTCTAGGGAATCTTCCTGACCCAGGGATTGATCCTGTGCTGTGCTTAGTTGCTCAGTCATGTCGAATGTTGGCAACTCCATGGACTGTAGCCCGCCATGTTCCTCTGGCCATGGGGATTCTCCAGGCAAGAATAATAGAGTGGGTTTCCAGGCCCTCTTCCAAGGGATCTTCCCAACCCAGAGATTGAACCCAGGTCTCCCACATTGTAGGTGCATTCTTCACCATTTGAGCCACCAGGGAAGCCTTGGATTGATCCTACGTATCCTGTGTTGTAGTCAGGCAGACCGTATAAGACACCAGGAAAGCCATCTTCTAAGATAGCTACTCAAAAATAACAAAGAAAACCAAAAACTGAGCCTCATGAAACTAAATCTTCCATTTTAATAAAGGGATCTGTGTTTATAGTTTGGAATCCATTTTGCATTTTCAAAACAATGATATTTATGTAGTAAGCATGAAGCTTTTGCCATTAGCAAATTTGAACATATTGAATAAAAATTTATTCAAACACATGAAATTATAAAACGTTAATCATACTTTGATTTTAAAATGCTTATAATGGTTATTATTATTCATTAAACAGCTTTGTGCTAAGTACTGAATAGACATTCTAGATAGTTAAAAGGAAATCTCATCTTCTCTATTTCCTTTTAACTACAAAATTTTTGATGCTATTTTGTAGGTCAAAAACCTATGCATATCAGTGGACATGTTAGCCTATAGCAATACTCAGTCTATTCTGATATTTTTAAGTGCTATTAATCAATAATTAAGATATAACAATATATAAGAAATAAAGGAGAATTTGTATGATTGTAAATATTTTCTTTTAGAGTTAATCAATGTATCACATATAGGTTAAAGGTAAATTGAGTAGAAGTAAGTATCAAGAAAGGATTCCCTGGTAGCTCAGACGGTGATGACTCTGCCCGCAGTGTGGGAGAACCGAGTTCGATCCCTGGGTTGGGAAGATCCCCTGGAGAAGGAATGGCAGCCCACCTTAGTATTCTTGCCTGGAAAATCCCATGGACAGAGGAGCCTGGTGGGCTCCAGTCCATAGGGTCACAAAGAGTCGGACACGACTGAGCAACTTCACTTTCACTTTCTTTCAACTGTCAAGAAATTGAAAAGTCAAGAACTTGAACATATTGTTATAGAACAGAACATAGTTGTGTGATTTAGGGCTACAAGTGTTTGCAAACATTCAGTATATTTCTCAGAGGACTTCATGTAAAAATTCGTTTTACTAGGTAAAGGTTGCCATATTGGGCCAAGTAAAATTATGTTCCATTGTAAAACTGAAGGATGAAGCCCTTAATTCTATTTCTGAGGATACTGTTTGAGTATTATCCAGGGAATAACATTTTTTATAGTAATGATCTGCAGTTAGTAATAGAAGCATGTTCTGTCTTTTAGGTATGCTAGGGCAGGGAAAAAGAATAAGAATTGGTCATAGGATTTGTTTAAAGATGTATCATGTCTCTTTGTAAAAAGATATTTATTACCCTTTTTTAAATAGGCATACATTATTTAATGTATTAAGATTTTTCTCAAACAACTAGGATTATCTGAAGGAAAGACTGAAGTGGATTTCCTAAAAGGAATAAAGCACATAAAAACAACTTTACCTAGTCTTACCTTTAGTCTTGACTTGTGTTTGGTAAAATTGACTTAACATTGCCTAAAATTTGTGCATGTTATACAGATAAGCCAGTAATTGTAAGTTTTTCTTCACAGCATTTGTTGACATCTGCTATAACATTTAAGACTTAAAATTTCCATCATTAGTTTCATAGTATTAATAGATACTGTTAAGGCCCAGTCAAATTTAAATTGTCACTGAATTTCTCATAAGTGATAACGCGGTATAGGTATTTAACTCATTACATTTGACACTATCTAAATAAATATCACAATAAACT
Organism: Capricornis sumatraensis; assembly: GCF_032405125.1. Classification (NCBI taxonomy): domain Eukaryota; kingdom Metazoa; phylum Chordata; class Mammalia; order Artiodactyla; family Bovidae; genus Capricornis; species Capricornis sumatraensis. The sequence continues at coordinate 58,684,870 of NC_091073.1, read as the reverse complement.
GTGGGAAATTCTGAAAGAGATGGGAATACCAGACCACCTGACCTGCCTCTTCAGAAACCTATATGCAGGTCAGGAAGCAACAGTTAGAACTGGACATGGAACAACAGACTGGTTCCAAATAGGAAAAGGAGTATGTCAAGGCTGTATATCCTCACCCTGCTTATTTAACTTATATGCAGAGTACATCATGAGAAATGCTGGGCTGGAAGAAGCACAAGCTGGAATCAAGATTGCTGGGAGAAATATCAATAACCTCAGATATGCAGATGCCGTCACCCTTATGGCAGAAAGTGAAGAGGAACTAAAAAGCCTCTTGATGAAAGTGAAAGAGGAGAGTGAAAAAGTTGGCTTAAAGCTCAACATTCAGAAAATGAAAATCATGGCATCTGGTCCCATCACTTCATGGGAAATAGATGGGGAAACAGTGGAAACAGTGTCAGACTTTATTTTTCTGGGCTCTAAAATCACTGCAGATGGTGACTGCAGCCATGAAATTAAAAGATGCTTACTGCTGGGAAGAAAAGTTATGACCACCTAGATAGCATATTCAAAAGCAGAGACATTACTTTGCCAACAAAGGTCTGTCTAGTCAAGGCTATGGTTCTTCCAGTAGTCATGTATGGATGTGAGAGTTGGACTCTGAAGAAAGCTGAGTGCCGAAGAATTGATGCTTTTGAACTGTGGTGTTGGAGAAGACTCTTGAGAGTCCCTTGGACTGCAAGGTGATCCAACCAGTCCATTCTAAAGGAGATCAGTCCTGGGTGTTCTTTGGAAGGAATGATGCTGAAGCTGAAACTCCAGTACTTTGGCCACCTGATGCAAAGAGTTGACTCACTGGAAAAGACTCTGATGCTGGGAGGGATTGGGGGCAGGAGGAAAAGGGTACGACAGAGGATGAGATGGCTAGATGGCATCACCAACTCAATGGACGTGAGTTTGAGTGCACTCTGGGAGTTGGTGATGGACAGGGAGGCCTGGCGTGCTGCAGTTCATGGGGTCACAAAGAGTTGGACACAACTGAGCAACTGAACTGAACTGAAATAAATATCACTGTGATTCTATAGTCTAGTATCTAGTGACTTAAACATGTTTTAAACATAGTTTCAGAGAACTTTATTCATAGTGCTTTTTTATTTCAAAGAAAAAAAGAACAGTTCATAAGATCTTTTACTTAAGCTTAAATAAAAAATGAAGACAATTTACATCCTTCTAGAGAACATACAGTGTTAACACAATCTAAAATGGTAAATTCTTCCATTATAATTTGACCCAGCTGTGGGATGGTGGCAACAATAACATTTCTTCTCCCCTTCCGGGGTGCCTTGGGTACTTATAAATTTCACAACTAGAGGACCAACACTTCTTTAGAGAACAAATAAGTCTGTTAATATAGCTATTCCTCTCTTTGCGTTTTTTGGTATGTACTATTATGGCAGTGGGCTGTAACACTGAACAATTAAACTGCCATATAAAAATCAACTGCTACATCGCATTTCCTTATAATAGTGGCTCGAAAGAAACAGAGATGAGTTTCATTCATTTAAGTTCAATAAGCACCTATTATGAGCAACATATTCTGTTGAAACTGACAGATGATCTGTAATCTACAGAGAGCTAGAACTCTACTTGAGAGATGGATATTTGCGTAGGTATTGAGAGAGTCCAAGTAAAGGAAGAAAAAGAGTAATAACCAAATTGCAAATCCAGGCTTAAGTGTACATATGCACATGGAGAATCATAAAAGTCTTCATGGAGGATATAGCCTTGGGTTATGCTTCATATGAAATAGATTTTTAGGTTGGACTTTATGAAGTTATTGATATTTGACTATTTTTTGCCTACAGAAATACCAGTCTTAAGCTTTTCAACCTAGCATTAAGCAGAGATGAGGAAAGAGAAGATAGATACAAATGATTTGAGGATTTGAGCAAAGGTGACTAAGGTTTAAAGCATGAATCTCATTCAGAGAATAGATCATTCTTTTGTCTAATCGTAGGTAATCTGCCTAGAGAGGAACACACCTGCAGCATGGGACTGGACAGGGATTTGGGAGATGTTTCCTAGAGTTCATGAATCTCCAAGATGATAATAGGGTTGGGGCATTGAAAAATGCACCAATTATTTGGAGGTCCTTACCATGATCCTTGAGGTATATGTTACCTACTTTTTACCTCTTTTCTTCTTTGCTACTTACCTCTGAAAATACTGTACTTTTAACTTGAGAACATGTCCACACTTTATCCTATTATCCTTCAATATCCAGTTTTAAAGTATATTTTTCTTTAAGATGACATAGACTAAAAATTTAAAATAAGTACACTTTCCAGAGATTAAGTATCAGCAGACTTGATGAGTGTGGCAAGTGCTAGTGGTTAAGCCTAATGAGGATTGTAGAGATATTTGTTTTAGTATCTTCCCATCTTCTCCTTTCTGATATCCAAGAATTCTAGGATGCACTTTTCCTCTTTCTTGAATAGTTAAAACGACAAATATAAAGATTTGTCAAAGTTAACTACGAGCTATGAATAGTCATCATCTATTTTAACTTTTATAATTTTTTGACAGAGGTTTAGGCTCGTCTGTCTTCTTGGTAGGGCTTTCCCGGTGGCTCTGTGGTAAAGAATTTGCCTGCCAAGCAGGAGACACAGGAAACGTGGCCTTGATCCCTGGGTGGAGAAAGAAGATCCCCTGGAGGAGGAAATGACACCCTACTCCAGTATCCCTGCCTGGGAAGTCCCCTGTAGGGAGGAGCCTGGCAGGCTACAGCCCATGGGGTCGCAAGAGTCGGACAGCAACAATATTCTTGGTAGTGTATTAAAGGGAACTATTTCACATACATGTAAATTTAAAAGCAATATGTACAAAACTGTTTAGTCCATAACTAACAGCCTAAATTCTTCACCTCTCTCCACAGTTTCTAATCCTGCTACCTTAGTCCTGACCATCATGACCTTAATTACACTGTTGTAGTTATAGTAGGCTCCTGGGCTTCCCAGGTGGCACTAGTGGTAAAGAACCCTCCAGCCAATGCAGGAGACGTAAAAGATACTGGTTTGATCCCTGGGTTGGGAAGATCCCCTGAAGGAGGGCATGGCAACCCATCCAGTAATCTTGCCTGGAAAATCTCACGGACAGAGGAGACTGGTGAACTACAGTCCATATAGTTGCAAAGAGTCTGAAATGACTGAAGTGACTTAACACACACACAATAGGCTCCTAACTAGTCACCTTAGCTCCAGTGGCCTACATTCAATCTACCCTTGGCAAATTAATCCTCCTAAACTCTTCTGTCTTTTCACTGCCATGGTCAAAAAACATCAGTAGCCCTTCAACTGGCAAAGAATAGATTTTAAACTCCACAAATGCAACTCAAGGGCTCTTTGCCATCTGACCTTATTTTGCTTTCTAACATATTTATTTATTACTAACTTTCTGTTCCTCATGGCCTCATACACACTCTTAGGGTTCCCACAACACATCTACAGTTTAAGTGACAGTATTAGTCCCTCAGTCATGTCCAACTCTTTATGACCCCATAGACTGTAGCCTGCCAGGCTCCTCTGTCTAAGGGATTTCCTAGGCAAGAATACTGGAATGGGTAGCCATTCCCTTCTCCAGGGGATCTTCCTGACCTGGCTATCTAACCCGGGTCTCCTGCACTACAGGGAGATTCTTTACCATCTGAGCCACCAGGGAAACACAAGTAAAATTCTCTGTTTTTCCCATTTCTACTCAAAATGCACTTTCCCTCAATTCTGCATAATGGACATGTTAAAATATTTTAAAGTCTACCTGAAGTAACACATTTCTCCATCATAGATCATTGACTGATTGCATTGCCAGAATTTATCTCCTCTCTTTCATAACACTTTGTATGTATAGTATAGATCACACTCTGCTTGGTATCAAGGTTACTTATGTGTATGTCCTACTTTCTCTATTAGACTAAAAACTCTATAAGAACAGGAACCATTGTCCATATCAGCCCCTAAATCTGTGTGTGTGTTAGTCGCTCAGTCATGTCCAACTCTTTGCAACCCCATGGACTATAGCTCTCCAGGCTTCTCTGTCCATGGAATTCTCCAGGCAAGAATACTGGAATGAATTGCCATTCCCATCTCCAGGGGATCTTCCCAGCCCAGGGATTGAACCCAAGTCTCCCACATTGCAGGCAGATTCTTTACTGTCTGAGCTACCGGGGAAGCCCTGGATCCATAGCTTGCAAATAATGTTTATTGAGTTGATTGTTTCACTTCTGACAGGAAGTGGGCTTCATCCTTCTAGAAGAACTTCCATTTCAGTTATTGGTGGTCAACTTCTCTGTCAGGAAATAATAACAGACTTTATATCTCTTCATCACTAAATACTTTCCCTCCAATTATCTAAGGAGGTTCCAAATAGCTTTCTGATTCTCCCAAGTGTAAATTATGTCAAATTGTTCAGTCGCTCAGTTGTGTCCGACTCTAATGCGACCCTATGGATTGCAGCACACCAGGCTTCCCTGTCCTTCACCATCTCCCAGAACTTGCTCAAACTCATGTCCATGGAGTCAGTGATGCCATCCAACCATCTCATCCTCTGTCATCCCCTTCTTCTCCTACCTTCAATCTTTCCCAGTATCTGGGTCTTTTCCAATTAGTTGGCTCTTCGCATTATGTGGCCAAAGTATTGGAGTGTCAGCCTCGACATCAGTCCCTCCGATAAATATTCAGGATTGATTTCCTTTAGAATTGACTGATTTGATCTCCTTGCAGTCCAAGGGACTCTCAAGAGTCTTTTCCAACACCTCAGGTCAAAGCATCAGTTCTTAAGCACTCAGCCTTCTTTGTGGTCCAACTCCCACATCCATACATGACTGCTGCTGTTAAGTCGCTTCAGTCGTGTCCAACTCTGTGCCACCCCATAGACGGCAGCCCACCAGGCTCCCCCGTCCCTGGGATTCTCCAGGCAAGAACACTGGAGTGGGTTGCCATTTCCTTCTCCAATGCATGAAAGTGAAAAGTGAAAGTGAAGTCGCTCAGTCGTGTCCCACTCTTTGCGACCCCATGGACTGAAGCCTACCAGGCTCCTCCATCCATGGGATTTTGCAGGCAAGAGTACTGGAGTGGGGTGCCATTGCCTTCTCCTCCATACATGACTACTGTGTCAAATTAGGAGGTTGGCTGTTTCTTCTTATAGCAAGTAATTTAAATCATTGCTTTTCTGTAGTAAACTGTAGGTAGTGGACTTGGAATAGTTGAATTGGAAATCCTGTGTTTTGTGGACAAAACAGTTTTTAAACTGTTCACAATGAATTCCTCGATTTCAGTTTAAATGAACGCTCATTATCTACCAAATGGGTAATTTGCTTTAAAATCAAAGATGAAGTTACTTCCAAATCTGCTTAAGGAATAGGACATATTTTATAAGGGTTAGAAGAACTACTAAAGTCACTGTCCAGGTAAATGTGTCTACCTGCTGTCTGTGCCCTTCTGTGCCAGAAATTTGTACTGTTCTCTGATAACCTAAATGCCAGGTATGTATTATGTACCCAATAAACACTATGAAGAGCAGTGGAGATTATCCAATCCAGACTTCCTGGACTCCTGCCTTAAGATATATTAAAATAAGTCTGTTTATTATCCTTTATTCAAGATCTCACAAATGAGATAATAAAAAGCTAATTATTCCACTGGTTGTTTTCTTTCTGTTCATAAGTTAAAAAAAAAAAAATCCTCAGTTTCCAATATAATCATCTGTCTTACTCCTAGAAACAACAGATTCTATTTGTTCAAAGTGGCTTTGCCTTTACTTATTATTAAGGGCTGTATTAAGGACCACAGCTTAATCTATAAGATACCTCAGAATCATAACTGATGGGAGTCATGCATAAATTTCCAGTTAGGAAGGAAAAATGGCATGATGGATATCCAAGCCATCCAGAATAGATCTTTTTCAGACCCAGAAAGAGTTTTATTACTGGGATAGATAGTAAGAATTTCTCGTTTGTCCCTCTGAACTTATCTTTCTTTACTGTCTTTAATGAATTCCATTAGGAATATATATATACCTTGGGATTCTGCTTACAGGCAAATAATCTCTCCCAGCTATTAACTCCTCCAGTTTCACTTATTGCTGTTCCTCTTGGAACACTTATGGGGCAGTCATGTACATTTTGAGTATATATTTCTCCCATACCAGACTGCAGTTTCTTTGATAGATGTTTAAATGCCCCACAGTACCTTATATCTAAAGGGTACACAATAAACTTGTATTAATCACTGGCAATAGAAGATAATGGTAATATATTATTGGCTTTTCCTGTCAAAGTGAAATTGATGTTCTTTATGCTTTTAAGGACACAGGGGACTTGACTCAATCCATAGCATAATGGAGCTTTTGGCAGTAAATTTATTTTGGATAAGGCTTATATTTATTGTTATATCTTTTAAAATGTTCACATTTTAGTCAATTTTGAACACATCTATTTAAGGTTTCTCCAGCTGAATATATAATATCAAACCTCATAAACTCCAATGAATATAGCACTTATGATGCAGGCTTGGACCATTCAATGCATGTATGTTAAGGATTTTAATGACAAGCTAATGATGAGGCCTGGGATGGATGGCTGAGGAGAGTGAGTGCATGGGGTGCTGACCAGCAGACACTTCAAAAGTGTTCCTTCCAGTATGAAATTTGCTTTCCTCTGTTGATCGGAACATAATCAGAGCCATGACCTGAGATTTTAATTTAGTCCTTTAGTGTTCAAGAATGTATTCTTAAATAGTTCTTTGGAATAATTGTAGTAATGCGTGGTGTTATTTTGTTCTTTTTAGTATTAATGTACTTTTAAGTGTAGCTAGTCATTACTTTAATAACCCTAATATTTGGCATTTGGTATGTGGGGCACAAATATCTTTGTTTTAATTCTTTTCTAATACAGTAATAGAAGTCTTAATTTATAGAAGGGCTAAAATAGTTTTAGAGCTAATTGGAAAGAATGATCCTAAAGCTGAAACTCCAGTACTTTGGCTACCTCATGGGAAGAGTTGACTCATTGGAGAAGACTCTGATGCTGGGAGGGGTTGGGGGCAGGAGGAGAAGGGGACGACCGAGGATGAGATGGCTAGATGGCATCACTGACTCGATGGATGCGAGTCTGAGTGAACTCCGGGAGTTGGTGATGGACAGGGAGGCCTGGCGTGCTGCGATTCATGGGGTCGCAGAGTCGGACATGACTGAGCGACTGAACTGAACTGAACTGAACTGACATTCATACATATGCAGGAGAAGTGAGTCTGTGGGTTTGATCCCTGGGTCAGGAAGATCTCCTGGAAAAGGAAATGGCAACCTACTCCAGTATTCTTGCCTGGGAAATCCCATGGACAAAGGAGCCCGGTGTGCTACAGTCCATGGGGTCACAAAGAGTCAACCTCTTAGCAACTAAATAACAACAATTGTTTAAAAGTAATTAATGTATTTATACTATAACGTCTTCCAAAAAAGAATTTAAGGTTGTAATTATATCATGGCTATATCTAACACTGATCTCTTATGACCCAGTCACTCTTTGAAGTGTTTTACATATACAAAAAAAGCATTTATTCCTCATAACTACTATGTAAAGTAGGTACTTTACTATCTCTGCTTTATAAATAAAGAAACAAAGGTACAGAGACATTAAGTAATTTCCTCAAGGTCACACAGCTAGGAAGTAAAGGAGCCAGGATTTAAGTCCAAGCATTTTATCCTCAAAGCTCTTTGAATTCTTAAGTACTATATTGTGAACCACTTAACCACTACTGCATGACTAAAGATTATAAATAAGGTGCCTAAATTATTCAGGATTACTTTATGCTACACTTACAAGCTAATCAAAATAGTAAATACATAGAAATCATAAAAATTATTGTATTAAATTATACACTTAATTAAAAACCTTTAAATGAGTCAACTGGAGAAGAGGGTATGTAAGGAAGAATTGGTAAGCACAGCATAGACAGGAAGTTATTTAAAGGGTTTCCTTTATTTTATTGGAATTGTTTTTGGTGAAGGAGAGCATTTTTCCTAGAAGAAAATCAAATTATTCTATAATGGTATAACACAAGGTACTCTGAAGAATTTGGAAAAGTGAACACTACAGAGATAGCCACTTTTTTGCCAGAGATAAATTAAATACTCCTCATATCCTGTAATGAGAGGAAGAAGAGAAAGATAGTGCTAATGGCCCCAGAAGAGACTAATTTCTGACTCATTCTACAACCTAGCAAAGGCATGCAGTTTCTTTGGGGTCCATTTCTTTTGAATTGCATTACAAGACAAGTGAAAACATGGAGCTTTCTGAGATCCAAAAGTGAGAAATAAATGGAGATAATCATGATAATTTTTTTTTTGAAGAGAATTCCACCAATGGTTAGCTTTGAATCAATTATATTCCCTGTGAATGCTTAAATTTCTTCAATTTTTTATTTATTTTTTTAGACATTGTATTGGTGGCAATCCAATATTTTTAAGAACTGAGCATTCATAATTATTGGCTCTGATTTTAGTGTATCTTAGTAAATCAGCAGTCTAACACTGTAGCCTAAAGGGAAAATTTCATTTACATATTTTTCAGCTCTGGTACCTTGTTCACAAACTAATTCTGTGCAAAAAGATTCCAAGAATACATAATTCCAGAGAGAAAGTTTCTCTTTCATAGTTAATACAAATGAAACTATAATTGCCTTGATGGTACATCATTTATTCAACTAACACATTTTTACTAAGTGCCTGCTATGTGCACAGCTCTTTGGATCTATGATGTTCATATTCTAGTTGGCAAGGCATAGTACAGCCACCACCAAAATAATGTAGTACGGTGCATGTGATGAATGCAAGGTGAGATAGCAAGAATAACAAGGTTCCAAGAAACATTCCAGAGGCCAGTCATGTACTGGTTGTGACTCTGACTATACTTATCATAACTTCTGGCAAGTTCAGTCAGTTCAGTTAAGCGTTCAGTCATGTCTGACTCTTTGAGACCGCATGGAATGCAGCACGCCAGGGTTCCCTATCCATCACCAACTCTTGCTCAAACTCATGTCCATGGAGTTGGTGATGCCATCCAACCATCTCATCCTCTATCAATCTCTGCTACTCCTGCCTTCCATCTTTCCGAGCATCAGGGTCTTATCAAATGGGTTGACTCTTTAACATCAGGTGGCCAAAGTATTGGAGCTTCTGCCTCAGAATCAGTACTTCCAATGAATATTCAGGGTTGATTTCCTTAAGGTTGACTGGTTTCATCTTCTTGAAGTCCGAGGAATTCTCAAGAGTCTTCTCCAACACCACAGTTCAAAAGCATCAATTCTTCGGCACTCAGCTTTCTTTATGGTCCAACTCTCACATCTGTATATTACTACTGGAAAAGCCATAGCTTTGACTAGGTGGACCTTTGTTGGCAAAGTAAAATCTCTGCTTTTTAATATGCTGTCTAGGTTTTCATAGCTTTTCTTCCAAGGAGGAAGCATCTTTTAATTTCATAGATGCAGTTACCATCTGCAGTGATTTTGGAGCCCTAAAAAGTAAAGTCTCTCACTGTTTCCATTGTTTCTCCATCTATTTGCCATGAAGTTATGGGACCAGATGCCATGATTTTAGTTTTTTGATTGTTGAGTTTTAAGCCAGCTTTTTTACTCTCCTCTTTCACATTCATCAAGAGGCTCTTTAGTTCCTCTTCACTTTCTGCCATAAGGGTGGTTTCATCTGCCCATCTGATGTTATTGATATTTCTCCCGGCCATCTTGATTCCAGCTTGTGCTTCATCCAGCCTGGCATTTCGCATGATGTACTCTGCACATAAGTTAAATAAGCAGGGTAACAATATACAGCCTTGACATACTCCTTTCCCAATATGGAACCAGTCCATTGTTCCTTGTCTGATTCTAACTGTTGCTTCTTGACCTGCATACAGATTCCTCAGGAGGCAGGTAAGGTGGTCTGGTATTCTCATCTTTTAAAGAATTTTCCAGTTTGTTGTACTCCACACAGCCAAAAGCTTTAACGTAGTCAATGAAGCAGATGTAGATGGTTTTCGGGAAGTCTCTTGGTTTTTCTGTGATCCAGCAGAGTTGCCAATTTGATCTCTGGTTCCTCTGCCTTTTCTAAATCCAGCTTGAACATCTGGAAGTTCTCAGTTCATGAACTGTTGAAGCCTAGCTTGGAGAATTTTGAGAATTACTTTTTTATTATATGAGTACAGTTGTGTGGTAGCTTGAACATTCCTTGGCATTGCCTTTCTTTGGGATTGGAATCAAAACTGACCTTTTCTAGTCTTGTGGCTACTGCTGAGTTTTCCAAATTTGCTGACGTATTGAGTGCAGCACTTTCACAGCATCATCTATTAGGATTTGAAATAGCTCAACTCAAATTCCATCATGTCCATTAGCCCCGCTCATTGTGATTCTTCCTAAGGGCCACTTGACTTTGCACTCCAGGATATCTGGCTCCAGGTGAGTGATCACACCATCATGGTTATTTGGGCCATTAAGATTTAGATGGGGAAACAGTGTCAGACTTTATTTTTGTGGGCTCCAAAACCACTGCAGATGGTGATTGCAGCCATGAAATTAAAAGACGCTTACTCCTTGGAAGAAAAGTTATGACCAATCTAGATGGCATATTGAAAAGCAGAGACATTACTTTGCCAACAAATGTCCGTCTAGTCAAGGCTATGGTTTTTCCTGTGGTCATGTATGGATGTGAGAGTTGGACTGTGAAGAAACCTGAGCACTGAAGAATTGATGCTTTTGAACTGTGGTGTTGGAGAAGACTCTTGAGAGTTCCTTAGACTGCAAGGAGATCCAACCAGTCCATTCTGAAGGAGATCAACCCTGGGATTTCTTTGGAAGGAATGATGCTGAAGCTGAAACTCCAGTACTTTGGCCACCTGATGCGAAGAGTTGACTCATTGGAAAAGACTCTGATGCTGGGAGGGATTGGGGACAGGAGAAGGGGACGACAGAGGATGAGATGGCTAGATGGCATCACTTACTCGATGGACGTGAGTCTGAGTGAACTCCGGGAGTTGGTGATGGACAGGGAGGCCTGGTGTGCTGCGATTCATGGGGTGGCAAAGGGACAGGACTGAGTGACTTCACTCACTTATGGGTGGGGCCATGCTCAGTAAGTCTTTAATCCAATCTTCTGTTGATGGGTGGGGCTGTGTTCCCTCCCTGTGGTTTAGCCTGAGGTAATGGCCACCTCCAGCATGCAGGGGCTCCCAGGACTGTTGTATTCATTGTTCCTGACCCCACAGCAGGCCACTGTCAACTATGCCTCTGTCAAAGATTCCTGGGCACTCACAGGCAAATCTGGCTCAGTCTCTTGTGGGGTCACAGCTCCTTTTTCCTGGCTCCTGGTGTGCACAAGGTTTTGTTTGTGCCCTCCAATGGTCTGTTTCCCCAGTCCTGAGGAAGTTCTGTTCTCAAATCCCACTGGCCTTCAAAATCAAATTCCCTGGGGGTTCTCAGTCCCTTTGCCAGATTCCCAGGTTGGAAAATCTATCATGGGTCCTAAAACTTTTCTAACTGTGTGAGAACTTCTTGGAAAGTTATCATTTTCTAATGTGCAAAATGTGAGCACTGGATAAAATTCTATTTGATACAGTGTACGGATTCCAAGAGTCTATAGTTTTGGGTAACAGTGATTCCCAAAAAATGCTATGGAAGGTCACAGTAGGAGTCAGTGAAAGCTGGACAGGTGAAACGGTCTCTGTTTTAGAAGTAGATCAAGTATAACTTGGTTCTTACAGGATATGCACAAGTAGAACACAGTGAGGAAGGGAATGCCAAGTTCTGTATACACAGTGTGTTAAAGAGGAAAGCACAGACTAAGTCAGCATAAAAAATGGCTTGGAGTAGAAACTGAACATGATGTTTTAAGGGTGGTGTTTTGAGTTGGGAATAGAAGTTAACTACTATTGTACATAGGGAGGTTGCGGTCTTCCTGTGGAGAATGGCTGAAGGATTTTGACTCAGTCCTGTCTCATTTTCCCATGACTTAGTTCAAGTATATTTTTGTATAAGGCAGTGACATAATGAAATAAATTATTTGTATATTAAAATTCTCTGAGAATGTAACGGAATATGCCTTTATAGTAATCCTTGTTTAAAAAAAAACCAAAAACCAACTCTCTCTGTGTGTTTGTATTTTAGAAAGACTTCTTGTTTGCTATTCCTCTTTATCTGAAACTTGAGACTTTCGCACAGGTTCTTTATTCAAATAAAAATCCCAACCCAGAAAAGTGAAACCAAATGAATGAGAAACTCAGACACTGAGCTCCAGCTGAGGGGACAGTGGAGTGGAACAGGGATTAGGAAACAGAGTCAGACTACGGAGACCTCCT